>NC_088923.1:50672500-50885000 GCF_038396675.1 Hydra vulgaris | reverse complement strand
TTAATAGTATTATTATGTTAGTCTATTAATTTAAAATAACTGAATTAAATAAATTGTTACTGATACTTTTATCATTATAATGAAGATATTTGTATATATATATATGCATATATATATATATATATATATATATATATTTATATATATATATATATATATATATATATATATATATATATATATATATATATATATATATATATATATATATATATATATGTATATGTATATATATATATATATATACATATACATATATATATATACATATATATATTTATATACATATATATGTATGTATATAAATATGTATATTATATATATATATATATATATATATATATATATATATATATATATATATATATATATAATTATTATATTTATAATAATTATATATATATATATATTGAAAAAATTCTTGAAATCGATTCTGGTAACATATATATATATATATGTATATTTATATACATATATATGTATGTATATAAATATGTATATATATATATATATATATATATATATATATATATATATATATATATATATATATATATATATTGAAAAAATTCTTGAAATCGATTCTGGTAACAAACTATTTTTACTAGTGATTCCTATAAATTGAACCAACATATTTTTCTTATTGTTTAACTTTTTTTAATTTAAAATTATAAATTGGAAACAATCATAAACTACAAAATTAGTTATTTTCGACTATTATAATGTGCTCTAAGGACTCCATTTTTAATGAATATTTTGATCACGTGATTGATTATTTCTTGTAAATAAGCCGCCGGATTTTTACGTTTGTTTTAATTTGGCGACTGCTTTAACGCCTTACTGGAACCTTGAGCTAGTGATGTACAGCGGAAAAAATAGAATTAGTTTTAGTTTAGAATTAGTTTAATTAATTACTAATGGAAAAAAAATTAAAAGTGTTCAATTTGTGGAAAAAAATAGAATTAGCCTCATTTACTATACATACAAGAAAATACAAAAAATATTTTGTTTGCTCATTTAATATTTAGTTTTGCTTTATGAATTTTTAATGACTTCAAATATGCGACTTGAGATACTAGTCACAAGATTTTGGATAGTTTCTATAAATTCCAAGCTTCTCTGATACGAGTTTTCAGCTCCAATGTGGATTCGTACTGCTTACCATTTTCATAAACCTTTTTAGAAAGTATTCCCCATAGATTTCAATTGGGTTAAGATCTTTTTTTTTTTTTTTTTTTTTTTTTTTTTTTTTTTTTTTAACCTCCTCAAGGCCAAGAAGGCCACTACAGATGAGGAGGCTACTTAATAGTGGTTATAACCCTCTCTCAACTCTATAAATCCGAAACACGAACCTTGAGGAACAAGGCCGCTGCGCGGAGAAACAAGTTTAGCGCGGTACTACCAGGGATGTGGTGGGGATCGATCTGGACTGCATGCGGGCCATTCCATTACGTGAATATTTTTTTCTCTTAACCAAGATTTTGTAAGCTTTGAATTATGGATAGCAGCATTTTCTTGTTGAAAAGTTAAATTTTTACCCATCAATTTTTCACCATGTTCAAGCATACTAATTTTTAATAAGTCAATGTAGTCCTGTGAATTCATTTTTGTTGAAATCCATGCCAGTGGAAGTTTTCCAGCAAAGGTAAAAGCCCCAAAATCATAACAGTTCCACCACTAACGTTATGACTCATCCGAGTTTCCTCCTCTTTTCAAAGAGCGTGCCAGTAATATTGATAGCCGTCAGGACCATCTTGATTGAACTTTATTTCATCACTAAAGAGAACTTGATGCCTCTCTTCCTGCCAAGACATGTGTTGTTTTGCAAATTGTAATCTAACTTCTTTATGATGAACAGTAAGTTTTGGTTTTGGTTTACGCTTTCCAAACTGTGTTTGGATCTTCATGTAAGATTTGTCTCACGCGTTGAACAGTTACAGGTAATTGTAAATCAGCACGACATACAATTACTCTTTTGGTACGATTATCAATTTTACGTTTGCCACCACTTTCCTTATAAGCTTCTTAATTAACGCCCATCTTAAAGTAATTATTAATCACTTTTGGAGATCTTTTAATTTTCTTTGCAATTTCGTGATTAGATAAGTTTGTATCTTTGTATGCTTTGATTATAGCTAGTTCTTCATTTGTTAAACGCTTACCACGTCTCATTTCCAAATGTTAAAAACTTTATGAGCACTGATTTCATAGTCTTTGTTTAACTTACAAGTAATAATAAAGGCTAAGTCACAAACGCGTATCACCAGATCAAAATATACAATTAAAATAAAAATAATTAGGCTAATTTTATTTGTTAACGCAAATATCAAGTATTATACATTTTATGGTGTTACCAAATGTACCGCAACTTAATTATGCTATATTATAATCTAAAGAGTTGTTGTTTATAACAATAACTATATGCGTGTGGATACGAAAGATGCGCTGCACAAATTTGCTTTCATATTTACAAAATATTGAATCAATACATGGTGAGGCTAATTCTATTTTCTACACTGTAAGTGCGAACTTGCATAAGTGCAATACTGTATGTTAGCAAGCGCAGCTCCAAAAGCTACAATAATGCAAACCTGCATAAATAAGAACTAACACAAGTGCGGCAAAAGAAATTTTAAACATTTTAATTATGTGTGAACATGTATCAGTCACTTAGAAGTGACATTAAAATTTTTATTAAAATTTCATTAAAATTTTTGCCAAAAAAAAAAAAGATCTACATTTGCCGACCGACTTGTCTAAAAGGTTCAAATTTCCCAACTAAATAAATGAAAATTTATTTGATGGAGGTAGGGGGAAAAACAAATGTAAGTCAACAGCCGGCCTCGACTTGCATAAGTGCTAAACAGTTGCAAAAACTAAAGCAAGTGCGAGTCGGCATAAAAAAATTGCAAACGCTGGCGTAAGTTAGAATCTAATAAAGGTGAAAAGAAATTACAAAAACTGGAACAGTTACGAATATACATTTGTAAGTCATTTGTAAGAATATGCTGACAAAGGAAAAATCTGCATAAAACGTAAAAGCAAATCTTCATAGTCATAACTGACATAAGAGCTAATCTTATTTCAGTTAAACTTATGTCATAATCTTATGTCAGTTAATCTTATGTTATAATCTTATGTCAGTTAATCTTATGTTATAATCTTATGTCATAATCTTATGTCAGTTAATCTGTATAAGTTAAAAACAGTTATAAAAATTTGGCTTCATGAGAATCTCCATGAATTTCAAAATTAAGGTTCTAGCGTCATAATTGTGGTATTTATTTATAGATGAATTATTATCAAAACATTTAAATTGACGCTTGAGTTTTGTATTTGGATTGTAGTTAACAAGTCCATTAAAATGATGAACTTTATTTGCTGAATAAATGCAAAGAACCAAAATCAAATAAAAATAAAATGATTTGCAGCAATCCAAAATATTTAACAAGATGATCCTGATGAATTGTGATGATGAACTAAATTAAAAAAAAGAGAAAACAGTCGACAAAATTCAAGCTGTTAAAAAAGGACAGGTAATGCATTAAAATGCAAGAAATAAAAAAACAATTGATTTCGTTTCAATAAGCACGAAAACATCTAACAAAGTAAACAAATCGTCATTAAAAATATATATAAACTGAGAAACAAAAAACTCTTTTCTGGAAAGAGTATAACTTAATCATTTTTCATAGAATCAGACAAAAAATCCTGCATTTGTTAAAACACTCTATATTTGTATTATGTTGACCTATGATAGCTAAAAATGAATTTTAAAAAAGTTTTTAGCGTTCAATCTGGGCTTGTAAAAATAATTTAGCAAAATTGGAATTGGAAACAAGAAGGAAATTCTTTTTATATGTTTTTTACTGCTCAACTACTTGAAGATTCCAACAGAGTATAAAATAATAAAAAAGAACCGTTCAACTGGAAACTCAATATATCAAACAAAAAAATCCAAGGAAGATAAAAATGATAATTTAGCAGAACTACAAAAATTCATATTTTGAAGTTTCCAACCTTCTAGACACACAGTATTAAAACCTTTTTCGTGAATTGAGCAATACCACGCAACAGTAGCTGCCTTGTAATAGAAGAGAAAAACTTTTTAAAGTAGGATGAGTTTATTATTTAAAAATATATCAAAAATTCTTAAAACTTTTGTCATAAAGTTTAAAGCCTTTTGTTTAATAAACAATGTGTTTATTAAACAAAAGGCAGATTTGGAAAAAAATCATCCCATATTAAACAATAAAACCAGATGCATTTTGCATTCTTCCACTTCTGATCAAAATGTCAAAAATCTAAGCAATTTTGACAAAGTGTATCGGCATTTGTCTCAACGAGAAGAGTTTAAATTTAGTGTTTAGGTTTGTTAGACGTAAAAATCGAATTGATATTTTCTGTTGGAGTCTATCAATTACGCTGTTCATAATAAGTTTAATATTTTCATCTGCAGAAAGTCCTGCATCTTTTATTAATTCTCCAGACATTCTTCAATGTCGTCCAATCATTCGATTCAATAAGTTTTGTATCCTGATTTCTATTTTCTACCGTAACCTTGCGCAAATGATCACAAATGTTGATAAATTTTTTCTTCAGCAATTCTAAAGCAGATGTTGCTTTCTTGAAACTCATAGTAGTATGCTGCAACCGTTCTTTTGCACGATCATTTTTCTGAAGTATGATGTTTTAGAAATGTACCATAACTAGGAAGTTAAAGTTTAATATACCTGTCAGCAAAGTTTCTTCATCACTTCTTTTGTCAAGCGTTATAAATGCATCTTCTGATAAATATTTCGAACAGAGTTCATTTTTCATTGTTCATAGTTCATTTTCCTACTAGTTCATCTAATTATTCATAAATAACTTTTCATAATAGTTATTCATAAAAGCTTTCAGTTGTGCACTGCGGCGAGTTTCATCGGCACAAGTCCTTTGAATTCTTCCCAAAGAGTTGTTAAACTAGAGAAAAACAAATATTAAATATTCCAAAAAACATTATAACAACTGAATTCTGTTTAACTGAGTGTTTATATTTATACAAAACGTTTTACTTTAAAGCTTAGTTTTTTACTGTAACTAATTTTCTTTATCTACTTTACTTTAAAAATTTTTTTAAATGTTTTCTGTCTTTTTCTATTTTTAAACAATTGAAACAATATATTCAGGTTTTCAGCTAAACCATTTAAAACTTCATTATTTAATTAGTTTTCTTAATTACTTTAACGATAAGTTCCTGAGCAGGTTTCTTTTGAAGAAATCTGTTACAGGAAATTATTATAATGAAGAAATTAAAACGCGTTAAAGAAATTATCGTCTATATTATAAGAAAATATCGTTTATATTAAAAGAAATTATCGAGAAGAAATTAAACATGTGGAAGAAATTCTTCAACACATTTTAATTGCTAAACTGATGTTTGTTTAGTGCAAACAAGACCATAAACCGACAAGAAAGCAAGCTAATAACAATGTTATAAAAATTAAAATAAACAAATTTTTTGGGATGTTATGTATTACTAAAACTATAAATTTGGCATATATAGTTTTAGTAATAAAAAACTTGAGTAATATCACATATAGTTATATTACTCAAGTTGATATATCACTTAAGTTGATAAATAGTTATATTACTCAAGTTTAAAAATTATCAATTTATTTATCATACAAATATCATAACAAATCTTTTCTTTTTATATTTCTAAATTTGTATCTTAGACAGTCAGTTTTGGAATCACCCGCACACACTTGTAGCACAATACGCCTGCTCTGCATTCTGTTTGCAACTGTGGCGGATTAAGACTTTTTGAGGCCCGGAGCTATTTTAAAGCAGGAGGTCCCTTTCCATCGGTTTTTTTTCCAATCTAGTAATTTTTCTTAAACGTGATTAGCGCTCCTTCCGTTAGTCCAAGTTTGAAACAATATTAATGCAGATGTCTATTGGACATCCGTTGAATGTCTTTGGACGTTTTATGCTGATTAGATTAGGCTGCTTTTAATAATTTTTTGGACTGCTTTTGATAATCAGTACATTCGCTGAAAGTACTGTTTCTGTAGAAACATTCAGCAACACAGTTACTTTTTGTTTCTTTTAGCTTCTCTTTGTAACTCTTAATTTTCTCTTTTGTCTTGTTCAAAACACTTTTTTTTTAATTTCCAGATTATAAATTTTTTGCCAAATAATTCTATCTCTTGGTCCAGGAACGGATCCAGACCATCTAGTAAGGATTTAGGAGGAGGCAATTTTTAGTTTATTTTGATTTTTTTTTTCCTTATTATTAATTTAATTTTCCGTGTTTTAAAAATTTACAAAAAATGATATTACATTAATAGTATTACATTATTAATATTATATTAATAATATAAAAAAAGATATTACATTAATAGAAAATCCTGGCCGGAGCAAGAAGAAGACAAGAAGACAACGAGCCTTACATTAGTGCTCTAAAACGTGTTTAAAATTTACATACGTAATAAATGATAGATAAAACAGTATAAATGCATACAATTTAAGCAATAAAATAATTTTTTACTAAAAATATTCAGCGAAATGATTTAAAAAATAAAAAAGTGCAAACAAGAGAAAATCATGAAAGTTATCAATCCACAAAAAATCATTTTGTATAAAAATGCATAACATATAAACAAGAGTTATGTTTTATCAAAAATAATGCAATAAAAATAAGAATTTGGGCTGATTAATAAATATCAACAAAAACATAAACGTAAAAGCAGATTTTTTTAATGTATATTGTTTGTTACTAATGGTTTGTAAACCATTAGTAACAAAAGCTAAAGAAAATGCAAAAGTTTAATTGATTATTTTAAGTGATTTAATTCAAACCTTTTTAAATTGTCGAAAAAGATATTTAAAAAGATTTTTGAAATCTAATATATCAAAGTCCATGTTTAGCAAATGGCGTTTTAAATTCGCCTTAAAATTTTCCAAAGTGCAATTTAAAACGAAGTTTTGCTTTTCATTAATTGAAATCAATTGAATTAAAGTTTTTCCAAACAAAAGGTCCCCGATATTGAATTTGGTAAGAACTTAATTTAAGATGTATTATTGGAACGACAAAGTTATTCTCTAAAAATTTGGTAGGATATTTATGAGAGATTTCATTAAAATAGGATTGAAATGTTACTGGAGATAACCCACATTTTTTTTTAAACATAATTAGTAAAACTTGATAAATATTAGGCTTATAATATTTAAAGCTCCAAGCTTACGTAAGAGAGGTTCACATTGTGCATTATTGGTTGCCCCAAATATTATCCTGCAAGCATGTTTTTATTTGTTATAAATAGTGCTACCCCAGATTCGGTGGATCCATACTATCAAGTAGAATAGAGGGTCGATTTTCAGGTTTAATGATTTGTGAGAAGGTAAACCAACAAGTAATAAATTTTTTTGGTTAATTTTTTAGAGTCTTACCTGTCTTAATCTAGGAAATTATGAAATTACGTCATATATTGATATCCTAAACGAACCTGTTCTTCTTCTTTTTTTTTTTTTTTTGCAACACAATTTTATTAAAATTTCTCATTACTTTAAAACAGCCTTCCTATTTTACTTCCTTTAATTCAACATGCTTTGGTTAGCATATAAATTCACAAAAAATGGATATGGATCCATATGGATCCGCCCTTGCCTTGGTCTAGCAAAAACCTGTCAGTCGGTGTATGTACACATATTTACTCCTGTTCCAAGGCATCAGTTGTTTTATGCATATATTTATTAATTACAATTTATGAACAGCAATCACAGCACTTCATTTATTGAAATAGACCAATCGCATCAATATATTTATGATTTCAAATATGAAGAGTGTGTTTTCAAAATGCGGTATATCAATTTTTGTGGTATTGAGATAATTGACTTTTTTCGCCGCACCATCATGTCTCGTATATTTGGAAAAATTATTGTTGCTTAATGTATATATACATAAAGTATATTGGATAATGTTAATAATTGAAATATTGGTAAATTAAAAAAAATTTTTTTTTGTCTATAAGTTTGCATTTACTTTCAAAATACTGTATATCCAATTATAAGCAAAATGTGGTATATCCATTTTATAAAGATATTATGGAAAGTTTGTAAACTTTAAAAGACCTTTTAGGTCTTTTAAAGTTTACAAACTTCTTTAGAAATAGCTTTTAATGATTAACTTTATTTAACACATTGTATAACTCTGTGTATTTAATGTTTGGTAATTATACTTTAATGATAATGTGAAAGTAAACAATGTTCTGTTAAAGTAATGTAAACTATTATGTTTCACAATTCGCAATTGTGAATTTAAATTTATTTCGGAGAGTTTAATATGAGACAATAAACCATAATATTTTTTAGTGTAGTGTAGTTGTAACAACGATGATCAGATTTTTAAAATATTGCTTTTTCAAGGAAAGAAGCATCAACACTATGCTTATTTCTTGCTTTGTCAATAGCAGACATACAAAAATAGACTAAGAATTGATGCATTGGAAAATGCATCAAATTTTTCAAAACATCTCCCTTATCTTGGTTGGGCATTAATTTTTTATTTCCGCCTCTATTTTTAAGTCTGTTTAGAAATAATGGACAATTAATATAACATAAAAGTCATCGTTATATTTTTTAATGAAATAAAATTTTAAAAATGAAACACTGCATTAACTTCATTTTCTTTGCAACAAAGCAATTGTCGGTTTAACAAAAAAATAAAATATAAGTATTATTATTGAATGCTTTCCATAAAAAGAAACAGATAACAAATATATTTAAACTTGATTATAAAAGTTGGCTTTTTAATATATTTTCCATCATCATTCCATAATCAGTTCAGTTAAACAAACAAAGCATGAAAGTATAAACAAAAACTAGAATGAAGAAATGGTTTTCCTTTTTCTTGTTACAAGCATTTTATCTCATTTTATATGTGAAATAGCAGATTATTATGTTTTTTATTTTTATACTTATATATTTTATTATATTCTTAATTGTATAACGATTTTTTAATTGTTACTGTATAACGAATTTTTTAATCTTAACTAACTTATTTCTTAACTATCTTATTGTATAAATTTATTTAATATTTAGAGAAAAACAAAAAACAAACAAAAAAAACAAAAAAAGATTAGTTAACGCATTAATCTTGTCCATCGCAATCCGCTATTTCATTAACAATTACAAGGTTTGCGTTTGCGCAGAAGTAATATACATTTGCCACGGACTGGTCACAATTAAGTATCGCACTTTGAAAATAAAATTAAAAACTCCATACAGTGTTTTAAAAATAAATGTTTTTTAGAAGTAGAATAGTATAGGGTTATACTTCGATTAGCATATATTCGGACACAACGTCTGTTAGGTCCTTATAAACTAAAAATAAACCACACAATTTCTACATTTTTTTAAAAAATGGCGCTTACCGCGTTTTTTAAATAAACTCTTCATATGAACAGTATGTCGGTCTCTCCTCGTCTGTCCCTCGGTAACTCTAGTCAAACCGCTATTGACCTTTTTTTAGCAACTTATACTGTACAAGTCTACTTTTGGGCGCCTACTTAATAGTTATGTTATTAGTTACACCTTTACCTTGTGATAGTTTCGTCAAATGATTACTCTCCAGTTCTCATATTTACAATGAAATAAATAATTGCGAACGATTATTTTTGTTTTCCCTATTTATTTAAATATGTATATATATTTTAGTATAGTTTAACCAGATTATTTGAGTAAAAAAATTTAATACTAAACAAAATACATTTCATTATTCTGAATCATTATGGTATAAGTAAAAATTATTTCATAGTTCTGGGGATAAACAAGTGTTTTAATATTTACATCGTTTATTTTTTAGTAAAAAATGTTTTTTATCATCCTTCAAATTTTATTTGTAACTTGTCACTTATCATCATCACAAGATATTGTTGGCTGTGGTGGGTTCGTACAGTCTAATGTGCCAATCAGTTTTGAGAAAATCGAGGTTAGTAGTTAAAAATAAGTTTAAAAAAACTTATTAAGTTTGTTAATTTTTATTTTACTTAGCTGAAATAAGTAAAATAACACACAACATTTACTAGTTGTTAGTTGAGACATCCTTTCTTATGTTGAAAAAATAGGGAAAAATGTGTGAAGAAAGCAATAAAAAATCTAAAAATAAATCTAAAAAATAATTTACTAAAAAGGTTATATTTTTTATTTAAGGTGTGAAAATGTTAGGCAAATTTCTTTTATTTGTTCAATTTACAATAAAGTAAAATGTAGACACATTTGATGTTTGAATGTTTTTAAAATATTATAAAGAATAATGCAGTTTATCTATCAGATCATAAAGTTTTTTATCTGTAAATCTATACTACAGACACTGCAGATATGCTGCTCATTAAAATCATCTGTGAAATTTGTTGTAAGAGTTAAGTAAAACTGGCACTTTTTATTTTTTTAAAATTTGGTCGCTACAAAAATTGCACTGATTGTTCTCATACAGAAAAAAAGTTGTCTATATATTAGTGTCTAAAGAAAATATTTTATTTATTCGAATTATTTTTTTTAGATAAGTGATGCAACTTTGCGTGCTCAAATGGAAAATCAATTGTAAAAATTGTTGGATGTTATAAAGTACTATGATTAGAACCTTAAAGAAGCATATTTAACACTTAATACAATAAATAGAAAGCCCAGAAACAATAATAAGAAGCAATAGCTTGAAAATCAATGAAAAAAACTGAAGACCAATGTTTTGGCTAAAAGTAGGGCAAATCCTAATATTTCTAAGGAAGATTTTGCCCTAAAATATAAAATTACCTGGCACTTTTGTATGGAATATAAAAAAGCCCATAAAGTTAAGTCCTTCAAGATGTATAACCCTATATTGCAAATGCTGAAGAAATTTTAGTGGCAAGAAGTTGGCAGAAAAATTATAAAAACTATTGTGTAAAAAAACCATGTATAACTATTGATGACGAAACTTATTTGAAATTTAGTTTCAAAATAATACCAGAGCATTATTTCTATACAGAATTCTGCTGGAAAAAAATATTGACTAAGTTTAAGACAATAAAACTGAAGATATTTCCAAAAAGATTTATGTTTTGGCAAGCTATATATCAATATTGATTGAAATGACAAGGCTTTGTCATTTCAATCCATTTTTACTAGACTACATAAGCTTTCATTATAATAAAAATTTGATATAATCATTTTTTTAACTTAGCCCGATCTTTTTAATTTAACAACAATAAAAAGAGTCAATTTTATTTACTCAAACTATTAGCATTGAAGCTCTCAACAAATTTATTTACCCAAACTATTAGCATTGAAGCTCTCAACAAATTAACCAAACAGCTAAAGATAGTAGATTTTTGAATTAGTATAAATTTTTCAAAAGTGTTAATAAAATAAAAATACTATTTTTTTGACTGAAAAAAGAATACATTTCTAGTCTCTATTGGATTGATTGTAGAGTACCTATTATTGCTTATTGTTAGCTATCTTTAGAAAGTCTACTTGAATTAGATAGGCCTGATGTTGTTATAAAAAATCAAGTTGGTCAAAGCTTTAATTATTATTTTTATGGATGGTAAAGCTGATAGAGTCATCAAAGTTATCAATTAAGTTATTGATGTGGCAGTTCATCATTTTGTGAAGTTGACTTTTGATGTAATTTTAATAGCAACTTATCTGACTAATGGTAATGCATTTAAAGATGATTGTTAAGAACTGTCATTCCTAATTTAACCATATAAGCATTTTAAAAATTCTACTTACATTAAACAGTTAGTAAGAAGTTTATGAGTTAAACAGTTAGTAAAAAATTGAATAAGATAATTTTCAAAGATCCCAACCCACTTTTCCCCCAAACTTTCTCTTTTGAAAACTAAAACCTTTTTTCTTTCTTAAACAAAGAATGGCTTTATGGCTGTATGGCTTTACCCAAATTGTTGCACTACAAGAGTAAAAAAAGACTTTTCTGAGTCAATTAAGATTGTATGTTGTGTAGAAATGGTTAAAATAGAAAATATACAAAAAGTTTTTATGAAAACATAGGAAATGATTGGATGGTATACAGGGCTCAACTTAATGATCGCACATTGCCACCCCCGGACTTTTTTGGGATCTGATTTATGGGGGCAACCAACCTTTGTTCATTTTAATGAAAAAATCAACAATGATCCTCTAGCAGGTGTCAAGAATGGTACAAGGGGCAGCGATGTTTGACCGTTAAATTGAGCCCTGGGTATATAAAACATAATAAATAGCCTAAGAATTGCAAATATGTCCTAAAAATAAATAAATTAGTAAAGTAAAGTTAAAATTTTTTTGTTAATATTAGTTCATTTATTATTTTTTAGGTAAAACTTTATACAAAGCTTGGTGCATTTAAATTCAAAACTGAATGTGCTCCAAATAATGGATATTTCTTGGTTGCTATTTATGATAATGTGAGGATTTATAGTATTTATTTATATATGAGTATTAATGTAATGTTAAATATACATTTACATAGAGGCCTGAAAAAGTTTGATAAACGATCCAAACGCTAAAAAAATTGAACTTTTTTTTACTGAATTCACCTCCTAAATGCAGAAGGGATCTCTTTTACTTGGAGGTTAATATTTTTTAAGAAAAACTGAGCAAAAATAAATAAATTAACAATTAGAAAAACAGACAAGTAACTGACTTAATTATATTATTAGTACTGTAAACTTATAGTGTAATAGCTATTTAACGGTCTCTTTTATTAAAAATTGACTTTCCGAACTTTATTCATAGCGAAACTTGCAATAACTTTGTTATAACACAGAGATTTTCTGAGATTATACTCACTTGCAGATAGGTAAGTAGGTCTTGAGTCATCTTAGCACTGTCTTGACTAGAAAAAGGTTACTAAATGACCACTCTTCTTCAGTAATGGAAACCGGAATCATGTTAAAAATGCGTAATAAATAGTATAATGATTCCAATAGAGAAGTTAGATCTTTCTGGTAGGTCTTATTCAATAGCTTCATTGAAGTGAGAAATTTTTTTGGGCTGAAAAAATTAGCGCGTCCCAGATTATTCAGATGACGAACCTCTTTGTTAAGTTTTCATCCACATTGTTCACATAAATTTCATTAATAAATTTAGTTCTAAAAGACCGAGTTTTGTTGATAAAAATCTTTATAAGCTTCATCTTATCATCTAAGGAAATATTTTTTGATTGAAGAGAGACACTGACATGTTTATTGCTTAAAGAGACTTGAACCAAAAGTTTGAAGCATAATGATAAACTCAAATGACTAAATTCATTTTTCTATAGATTTTACTTCATTTGATAGTTATATCATCAGTTAGATCAAGGTCACGAAGCTTCTGCAAAGATAGAAGAACATCCATCCATAGGTCACTTAACCAAAAGCTTCACAACCTCAATGTGTGCACTCCATTGGGTTTGCAAGTTTGATGAAAAGACAAACCAGTTTTCTCGGCTGAAACTTTTCTTTGAATAGGGCTTTCACTAAAAAGATTATAAAGTACATAAACCAAACCAAAATAGTTCTTCACTTCAATGGAAGATTCAGTAGAATGAACACCGCGAAGGTTAAGCTTATGAGAGCTGCATGACATAAAAAGCTTAATGATTTATCTGAAGTATAATTAATTATACTCTTTTGTACATATTAGACATGTTAGTTCTATTGTCGTACGCTTGACCTCCGCATTTTATTAAAATTTATGTCATTTTGACCCAAGATGACCATTATTACCTTGCCTAGAGATTTTTCACCCTGAGAAAACTTTCCTTAACTATCCATCTTTTATTAACATCATAGTAGACAAATCGGAGAACTAAGGTGATTTGCTCAGTTAATGAGAATATACTAGTAAATGGCTGTATAAATCTCTTTAATGATACTACCGTGAATGATCCCTCTTTACACTTTGATAAATTCATTTTGAGAACTCCAACCTAATTATTGGGCATTACTTTTCTTAGCATCTTGTTGGCAGTGGAAAAACTTGTTCAAATTGTAAATAAATTCTATTGTTGTTTTTTTCTGCTTCTAGAGCCAAAAAGTTTTTTTCTTGAAACTCAACATTTGTTGTTTTGTGCATAGTCAAGAAACTATGACAAATCAATAATTTTTTGATACTCTATTATTATAAAAAAAAGAGCTCAATTATGCATAAGTTTATTGTATTGTGTATTTTATTCTACTATAACAATATCTTCTTAGTTTGTTTGACTAGTTCAAAAAAATAAAATTTAAGTATTGAACTCGAATATAAGAAATTAATCTTGTTATTATGATATATAGTGAATCTAAAAAAAAAAAAAAATCTAAGAATTCCAAGTATGAAATGTACTTTAACCACATAGAATACTATTTTGTTACACACAAAGCACACACGCCATAACTTATGCATAATATATTAAACATGTTGTATTAAAATGTTTCAAAATGATTTAAACATTTAATTGATTTTCAATGCATGTTTGACTAGAGTAATCCTAATTTAAATTGACGGATACAGTGTGGAGTTTTAATAATTTTGGTTATTAGGCTTTATGTAAAATGGATTTATGAGGAGTTCCAATTAAATCAGTTTTAATCCTGGTTGTGTTTTAAAGCATTTAAAGTTTGAGTTGGTTTTGGTTTTTATTTGTTGGGCAAATCCGTAGGTGGGGATTTTTTATTTATATATAAGGGGTCATCCATAAAGTACATACGCTTTTTTATTGTCCACCCCCCCCCCTCCACATTTTGCAATACGCTTTTTTGAGTACCCTCCACCTCTTTAAAAGTACCTACACTTTTAACCTATTTATCTAACATTTTATGATATTTTTTTTAATTTAGTGTCTCCTTTCTTTTATAATCGACCCACTGCCCTCCCATCTCATTTACGCCATTTGCAGACCCCCTCTTCCCCTCTGAGCATACGGACATTCCTTAAACAATAATAACACAATTTTTTAAAAATTGAGTTGAATCACACAGAACAATTTCTATAGTAATATTTATGAAGCTTTTTAATTTTAGGGAAAATATGTTTTTTTAATTTTAGGGAGAATATGTTTTACAAATCAATCCACCACAAGGATGGAGTTTTTGTAAGTTTATTTTTATTTATAATAAGTATAAAGCATACGCAGGAGACTCTTGACCCTCTAGTGAAGTACCATAAAGATATATTTAAAAGTATTATTAATTAATTTTTTAGAAATATATTTATATTTTCTAAACTAAAGTTAATTTTTTAGATTTTTTTAGATTTTTAAATTAATTTTTTAGAAATATATTTATATTTTTTAAACTAAATTTAAAAGTTATTAACAAAAAAAAAGATTGTCTTAATGTTTTTTTTTTGTGAAAATTCTGCCAGAAAAAAATATCTGTTTTGAATTATAAATTATTTTTCTTTACTAGTCAACTAAGTAGCTTAAAATATGAAAATGAATTGTTTTTTTTTACTAGTCAACTAAGTAGCTTAAAAACATGAAAATATTTATATTTAAGGTTAGATATTTAAGGTTAGAATTAGAGATTAAAGATTAGTATAATGGTTGTTAATATTATTTTTAATTACTATGTTAATATTATTTTTATTATACAAGTAGTTTCTCCCCTCTCCCCCCCTCATCCTAACCTCATTCAAATTTATCAAATTTACACCACTGCCGCTCAAATGTTATTTCCCTCTCAATCCCCACTATACCCTAAAAAATGTATAATAGTATACCCCCACAAGTTGAAAATTAATTTTTTTATTCTTTAAAATAAGTTTTATTTTTAATTTAGCGCCAAGTGAAATAAATTTGAAAATAGATGGTCAAACAGATCCTTGTTCAAAAGGAGATGATCTAAACTTTGTGTTCACTGGCTTTTCAGTTGTTGGAATGGTTTGAATTTTTTTTTTTTTTGGTTTAGACAATATTGTATAGGTATAGTTCTTTATGTAAGTACATACACAATAAGGTAAAGCGTTGCTAGAAAAGCTGTTTCTATCATGCTTAAAATAATAACTTTAGTGGCTAAGTTGAATAAACAAAAGTAAAAAGTTTTAATTTTTAAAAAATAGCTGTAAAATTAAAAATTTTTTTTTTTTTACAAATCATTGATAAATCATTGCTAGAAAAGCTGCTAGAAAAAAGATTATACCACATTAATCAAAGGTTATATAACCAGATTGTTATACAACTTTTGATTAATATGGTTATTCAACTTTTTAACTCTGAAACATAAGCATTAGCAAAAAGACAGCTGTGTGGAGAAACAAGCTGAGCAGTGCTACCAGGGTCATGGTGGGAATTCAACTCGGAACTTCTTGTTTACCAAAGGAGTGCTCTACCACTATACCACTGCCACATATAAAAAACAAAAATATCAGTTTTCTTGGTTATGATTATAAAAATAAGTTAATTATAATAATAAAATTTATTTTAAAAATTATTAACATTCATTGGTCAGACTCAATTTACTAACAATCTTTATTGTTAAGAAAATCTTACTTCTAATTACTTCCAAAACATTCCAAAAAAGAGTTCTTACTTTGAATCACTATTTGTTTCTCTAGTGTTCATAAATATTTAGAACCTGTTACTTTTTAACAGTGTCATCACCATTTTGCATAGTGTTAAAAAATTTTTGTTCCTAAACCCTAAATCATAACTTAATAACAGGAATAAGTAGTGATTTTGAGACTTTTAAAACTTTTTTGATTCTTTTTTGGGACATTTCTCTGGTTACATAATCTTTGATTGTGATCTTTTGTTACAGGGTAATTGTTATTTTTTGGTGGATTTTTTAAATTTACATTATGAATGTCTCTACTTGCTTTATAGTTGATTGCCCCTCCCCTCTCACTTTTTTTTTAAAATTTCCAGTTATTAACACATAATAATGCCTCTGGTGCAAGTTACTTGAAACACTTTTGGATAGTTCCAAATCATGCAGAAAATAAATTTCTTGATATGGAACAAAATAGATTTCATTATTAGAAAACACAGACAATAACTACATTAATCTTATAAAGTTTATGAAGTTTCAAAAAGTTTTTATAAAGTTATATTAAGTTATATAAAAAGTTATAATTTTTATTGCTAATATGCCTTTTTCTTTCTTATTTTATCATATTTTACTTTTCTTTCTTATTTTACTATATTACTATGAAAGCAACTATTTAAAAAAAAATCTAGTGTATATAGGTAACTAATATATATATTATAATAACAAATTATTACTAGTTTTTTTTCTTACGTTTATAGCATATAGTGTTTTTAGAAAAGAAAAAAACTAAGCATAATGTAAAAAAAGAGTGCTCCCCATGCTTAACCCTAAGTTAATGTGGTAAAACTCCTTTTCAACAGCAGGCTATAAATTAGTTGATGTATATGTTGATGTTGATATAGATGTATAGTGATATGCTGATAATGGAAAAACGTGTGAAGAGTGCTGCTATTTTTACTGACAAATAGATAAACATGCAAGGAGTGCTGCTACATTGACTGACAAATAGGGAGAATATGTAAGGAGTGCTGTTACATCCATTTGCTATGAACAGCAATCTATAAATTAAATTTTTTTTTTTTAATTTTTTTAACATTTTGTGGTCTTTTAAATTATTAATAAAAAAAGAAACAGGAAGTTTACATTTTATGGTAAAAATTATATATATATATATATATATATATATATATATATATATATATATATATATATATATATATATATATATATACAGGCCTCAGCAGGCACCAAGAGCTTTAGCCTTTGCTTACTACCAACACTCCCCTTAAGTGGTTTACGAAAGTGATAAATGAGATCCCCTAAAGTGGTTCATGAGAGCAATAAAGTGGTTTATGAGAGCTAAAGTGGTTTGCAAGAGCAGCTTTTGCACACACCCCCTTAAAGTGTTTTATGAGCACTGTTTCATAATTTGGGGGTGAGTCATCAATGAAAACACCCGAAAAAATCCTTTGGAGGGATCAAAGTACATACCCATGGGATATCAGAACAAGTGATTTTAAAATCAATGATTTCCATCCGTGAGAGAAATTTGCATTTTCAGTTTTTTCCTATACCGGCTAAATTTGAGAGATGGGTTTTTATAAAATTTTAACTTTGGCAATTATACAAAGATTTTTTCTTTCAAAATAGTTATTTTCTGAATAAATAACAAAAGAGCAAGAACAGACCAAGACATAAAAATGATTTTTACTTCAAGAATGAATTCTTAGAATGCTTTACTCTAATAGCAAAAAAGTCATTGTTTTAAATATTTCTAAACATGTTTACTGTTATAATCTACAACACAGTTAGCCAAATGAGATCCATATTCTGGGTGAGTCCTGTCTCTCTTGTACCGCTGCCATTGAGGCTTGAAGTTTGAATGCAGAGCTTTGGCGGCCTGCTCACTGTCAAGTCCAAGAGCTTGATTGCTGATAGAGATAAACTGAGACACATGGAAGAAGACAGTGTGGGCCTTTGGAGTGATTGAGATTAGAAGTGCCAGATAGGAATCTTTAAATTTGTCAATGTGCTCTTGAAAATTGTCATCCAGTTCTGTTCCAAAGCAAGCTGTGACTACATTTTCAAATTGTTGAAATGCTTCAACAAATGGAAGTGCTGCATCTACAGCTGCTTTTTGAATTTTTTGTTTTAGAATATCAACATTTTTCAAAAGCTTGTGACAGTGTTGTCCATGAAAATGACCACCATGAAAGGGTTGAAGAGATATGTTTAATTCCATAGGCCAATCCTTCCCATCTGGCCAAATGTTGGTCAGATTCTTGTATAGATGGTTGACAACTCCCAACAATAAATGTAACTCCATAGGTGGAATTGCTTTCAAAATTAGTGTCTCATCTGTTGCATTGAGCAAAGGTGTGTTAATGACATTTTCAAAATGCTTCGCACTCTTCAAGTCACTTCCTTTCTTAACAAATGCTTGATGAGCCTTTCTAATACTTCCAAAAGTTCTCAAGGAACCACAAGTGCCAAGGTTTGAGGAGTCAGCATCACACAAACAGCAAGTATGTCTGCTGGCATGGGATTGAAGACCACAGACAATGTTAGCTACTTTCATGTCACATGACAAGATATAGGAAATAGAATTAGCACCTGTCAGCTTCAAAAGGTTTTTGATATTCTCATAAGTCTCAGGCATTCCTTCTGATATAGCTATTATTAGCTGTTTCTTTACTCCAGAATCCTTTAATGAAGAGCTGCAAAGCCTAGGAGACTTCAAAACAGGACTGTTTAGTGCTGCAGCTATCTAAAGAACTTAGCAAAATTTGGCTCAACAAGTCTTTGAGGGGCAATAGAGTTTAGGGTTGAGACAAGCTGTGTCATCTTATTATTGGACAGTCCTGTATTAAGTTTCACAGTTGCAAGGCTTTCAACTGGAAGAGGATCTTTGAACAGTCAAGTTGGAGTAGCTTTGCCTGAAATTTTAAGAGACTTAGTGCATAATCTAAAGCATGTGCATTTAATTAATTCCATTAATGCAAGGAGAAATCATCAAATAGGTAAACCTTGCACAAAATAATAAGCATTGTCTTATCTAAGAGTTTATTCTTTCTGAAATTAGAATTTAAGTTTGAGTTTCAATGAATATTGGCACATATAAGAAACTTACCAAGTTTTAATGGTAATTTAGGATCTCCACCTGATTGGCTGAGTCAAACTGTTTCATTTGGAGATGCATCTTGAGTCTCTAACACTGAAGATGCCACAATTTCAGCAGTTTTTGTGTTTACTTTTGTTAGGGCAATCAGATTTGAACTTCTGGCTCCAGCAGTGCATTTATGGGGTAATTCTGGCCCAAGTAATGTTAGACATTTTGCACATCTTTTTTCAGTTTTAGTTGACTTTTCATGATTTGTATCAACTACCAATGGAGATGGTGCTTTGCATTTTGTTTTGCCAATTTGACAAATGATACAATCACAAAGCAGAGAGTTTCTTGTTTGTTGCTTCACAATGATTGAGTTAAAATCATAGAGCTTGGGAAATGGCTTTGTTGATGTTCCTTTGTCTATTTTTTGCAAGTGAAAACGACAGTTTGTACACATGCCATATGGAAGGCGATCATCTGCAAAGTTTAAGGGTATAGGGCCATGTTTCGTCAATCTGTTGATCAGGAAAGGTGTTTCTCTTTGACATACAGAGAATGCAAACAGAGTTACGACATTCAGAATGAGTTTTTGCAGAATTTGGCATTTTCAATAAATTTATTTATTGAAAATGCCTTAAGCATTTTCAATAAATAAATTTATTGAAAATGCATTTAAGTTTTTATGAAATATTTATGTCTCCTAATGTGAAAACAAAGTAAAAATGGTAAAAATTATCAAATGTTTAGGATTAACTGGAAATCAAAACAAAAGTAGAGTAGAGTAGAGTAGGGATGTGACAACTCTAATTTTGAGAAATGCATTAAATTAAATTTTTTAATTTTACATACTATTGCTTTCCATACATTTTACTATTGCTATTGAAATTCCTGTAAAATAATGTTATTTTTGTTGTCAAAATAAAAACTAAATTTTTAAAGAATAAAAAGTAATGAGTTATAGCCAAAGTTGAATTTTTGTCAAAAACCCATCCTCAAATTTAGCCGGTATAGGAAAAAACTGAAAATGCAAATTTCTCTAACGGACAGAAATTGTTGATTTTAAAATCACTTGTTCTGATGTTCCATGGGTATGTACTTTGATCGCTCCAAAGGATTTTTTTAGGTGTTTTCATTGATGACTCACCCCCAAATTATGGAACAGTGTGAGAGCAATTTACAGCTCTCAAAAAAATATAATTTTTTTGTATAAAAAAATGATAGTTTAAATAATAATGATAATGTTTTTGTTTGAACTTTACTTTTTTTGTTTGCAAAATGTGATTGTTTATTATTTTTTTTGCGTAACAGTCAATGATTTTTTTTTGTAGTGCTCAAGATTATATTTTAACAGGTCAAATGGCGACAACAACTAAACAACTTGTCGACTTTATAACATAAGTTTTTTTAGACTACAACAATAATTTTGTTTTTAGTAGAGCAGAATTTTAGTATTATAAATGTAAATACAAATATTACATAGTTATAAAACAAAGTTATAATATATGTATAATAAAAATATAGGTATGGAATTAGTTAAAAAAAAAATTTTCTTTTTTTTTTCAAACAAAGATATGCAGTGCAGAGAGATTTTTTCCCCCTAAAATCCTTGGTGTAAAATACCCTGTATTATAACTAAAACACTAATACAATATGGTCAACTTCGCAAAGTTGATTATAAAAGAAAAGCATTATTGTTGTAAATAAGATAAAAAATCTAAAGTCATTTTTAAAAATAAATCAATAATTACATAAAAACTACAATGCTTTTTTAAAGGATTGTTGCAAAAAAAAAAAATAATAATAATAATAAAAAAAAGCTCCGATTGAAATGTAAATGTTTTTAATTAGATTTAATAAAAAATGATTTTCATATAAAAATGTCATTATCAAAAAATAAATTGATAATATTCTGTCATAAATTTTTTTCTTAGTCAATCCTACCTTTCAAAACTATTATTTAAAATTACGAAATAAATAAATATAATGGCAATTAAATGTTCTGCTAAAATAAAATTTTAATTATATAAACACTTTTATTGAGGAGTCTTTAATTGAAAGACTTTAATTGTTGTAATAGTTCGTAAGCTTCCTGTATTCTATTACACTGATAAAATATAAAATATTTTTTGTAGTTAAAAACTTTTATAACTCTTTGTTTTTCAATTTTTTTATCAAATAAGTAAAATTATTAATAACCTAGTGTTAGCTAGTGTGGAAATCCAAAGAAAGCGTTTGTCTGAAGACATTTTGTCATTCTTTTTTTTATGGTGTGTTAAATGATGCTTGTTATAAATATAGACATAGATATATATATATAATTATCATTATTTATCATCATTATCATTGTGGTTGCACAGTGTTTTGGTAGTATATTCTTTTTTCATTTTAATTTTATATTTTGTTTTTATTTTTCAGGTAAAAAGTTTTGGAAGAGAATATGGTCCTCCAGGAGTGGCTGTGAATATTTATAACAATGGTAATAGTTTTCTTTAATATTTGTGATTAAAATAAAATTAAAGAAACAGTAGAACATAAATTATTGTTCTTATTTACAGAAGGTACTTTACTAAAAGAAGTGTTAACAAATGAAAATGGCAGGTGAAATAATATTCTTTTCTACTTTTAATTTGTTGTTTTCTGTTTTTATCAAAACCAAAACATTTTTGTTGATAAATTTTCTTTCTTTTAGTTACTCGTTTTCAAAAATGATGCCGGGAACTTATGTTATTAAAGCCATGCATAAGTCATGGACTTTAGCAAATGTATAGTTTCTCTTGAAAAAATATTTCTAGTTAAAATAATGATTTTAATTAATTTTAATAAAAAATTTGTTTTGTATGTTTTGTTTATCTAAAATAATTTAAAAAATATTTTAATGTTGTGAAAAGATTTTTTTTTAATAGTTTTTTTTTTTATGTTTTTAGGCCAATATTGAAATTGTAGTTCAGAATGATAACTTTGTTGTTGATAGAGATATAGTTGTTTCTGGTTATGATGTTCAGGTACTGATTTACAAGCTTATAATTCAAGTAATCAAATTTAATAAAAATATTATTTAAGAATAAATACATTAACACATTCACTTAATTGTTTGTTATAAAATATTGCTTAGCAATTTTATAACAAAATTTTATTTAAAAAATTCGCTTTCAAGGGTTCAGTGTTAAGTAGTAATGAGCCAATCCAAGATGTCGCGTTTATTTTATATTCCAGTACAGTCCAAAGCGAGGTATTTTTTTTTTTACAAATTTAAGTTTTTTACAAATTAAATTTTTATATAACTTGTAGTGAATCTTTTTTTCAGCATATTCACAACTGTGAACCTCTTCTTGAAAATATCACAAATGCTCTTAAAAAACATAATATAAAAGGAAGTCCAATATGTATGGTGCATTCATCTAAAGAGGGTTTGTTCTCATTTCCTGTTTTACCCAGTGGTGATTATACTTTGGTAAGATTTTTTATAATGCAGGCTACTTCATCTATAGTTTTATTTATGTTGAAAGAAATATTTTGATGACAGCCATATTTGATGACAGCTATATTTCTTTTGATTTATAAACATAGTTGTTAGCAACCATTTAAATGTTCAATTAAATGTTCATGACAACATTAAAATGTTCCACTTTGTAATGTTGCTAAGGTCAATTATTGTAGTATTTTACATCTTTTTTCAAGGTACCATTCTATGAAGCTCATAACATGGTTTTTGAAGTTGTTCCATCCACTTATTACTTCACTGTTGGTTATGAAAGCATGATGATTGAAGTATATTTTATTTTAAGTTAATTTTGATTATTTATTCTGCTATTTATGTCTTAATTCTGCTATTTGTTTTATCTTTTGACCATATTACTTTACAAGTTTGCTGTATACATTTTTTCATTCTGTTGTTATCTTTTTTTTAAATAATTATATTTAATTATTATTTGTTATCATTTTTTTTTTTTAAGGTTTTTTATCTGCTAGCATTTAGCATCGGTCAATTGATTTTATTCCAATTTTTTTTTCAAGCCATTTTTATAACATATTGTTTTAAAGGATTTTTTTTATCTGTTGATCATTATTCAATTGAATGCATTTTTTAGAAGCCATTCCAAGTATATGGATTTTCTGTTAAAGGTCAAATTTCTGATACAAAGGTATTGTTTATAGCTCAACATATTTCTGATTAAACATTGCAGCAAAAGTCTGTTTATGTTTTGGTTAAATGTTGGTTGCTATAAATAAGATAATTTTCTATTTAGGGCATTGGAATTGATGCAGCTATTGTAACAGTAAAAGACTCCAAAGGTAATTTACATCAAGGATTATCTGATAGGGATGGTTGGTACATGCTTGCAAATGTGACAACAGGAGACTATCAGTTTAAGGTGACTAACATTTTGACAAAATTTTCTAATTTATAACACAATAAGTCAATGAATAAAATCATGCAAATTCAGCCAATCAAAATTTAATTATCTATCAAATAATGTCTCGAATGTGTATTTAGAAATCACAAAATTGGAATATAGCAGTAATTTAAGTTAAATACCAACCTTTTTCTTAATTTGTTTCTTAGCGCAGCAGACTTTAAATTCTTGATAAGTAAATATATGTAGTAAATGAAATATATGAGTCACATGTTGAGCTTTGGAAAGATTGGTTGCTAAGGTAACTTTTGTTTATCATTTTTTGCTACTCTATATTTCAATTTTTTTAGGTGGAAAAAGAAAATTACTTTTTTGACGTTATTACAATTTATATTTCTCCTAACACCCCTGTTTTATCTACAATCAAAGTTCAAAGGTTAGTCCTTTTAATGCTAATATGTAGTATATTTGAATTCATTCAGTTTGTATAGTTTGTGTTTACTCAACATCAGGGATGTGGAGTCCCAAAGGCTTTATATCTTTTTTTCCAGGCCTGTAGTGTCCAGAATCTCTAAATATGTTTGTTGGCTTATGATCTGCTATAAGCAAAATAAGCAATATGTAAAATAACATGGTAACAGTAGTTTTAAAGTGCAGACAGAGAAGAAAAACTTAAAATGTTGAAAAAATAAAAAAATTTAGTACCCTTATTAAATGTCCTTGATAAGTAGGTTGTTATTCCTCTAACCAATCCCCCAGTTTGTGTATGTACTGTTGTTATCACAGATAGCTATTTCAGTATGATGTCATCTGGAGTTTCATGCACAGTTGAGTGACCATGTTTACAGTGAATTTTGTGACTTCAGGTTTTAGATACCAAATGCTAGTGATGTATACAAGTTAATTATCTACAATTTTTTTACTTGATCATTTATATCAAGTAACCTCTTTTTTACCAAGTCATCCTCTTTTTTTTATGTTTTCTTGCATAAGTATATTTATTGCCAAGCTTCTCCCATAACTATTAAATTAGTTTGTTAATATTTTTTGCTCTATTTTGAATTTTTTCTAGCACTTTGATTTCACATTTCTCAGTAGGATTTCAAACAACTGGACCACATACTAAGTGTGGGCCATATGTGAAAATTTTTGTGATATTTGTGTGCTGAAAAAAATGTTTAATATTACTTAGTAATTTGCTTTGTTTGCTAAACAGTTGTAATGATGGCTCTATTTTGAGTTGTTTGAAACAGAGATTTTATTATCTGTGTATCCTTATTGATATAATATGTCAATAAGGATACACAGATAATAAAACCTCTGTTTCAAACAACTCAAAATAGAGAATATAGAATAGAGAAAAACTCATATGTTATATGATAAATAATAATAAGCCTCAAACTGAACACCTTAAAAGGCTTTTGACTTCAAAAAATAAATTTGTCTGCTATTACTCTTTGATGCTGCTTAAAAAGATTTTACACCATGCAAAAATACTATTTCAATAATATTTCTCCTAAAAAAATTCATCTTTAAGTATAGTTGCTTACAAACGAATTCAAATACTTTTCTACAATCTTAAAATGTGTCATAAATAATAAGGCCATCTGCAACGTAACTTGTAATAAGGTAGGTGGATTCTAACAAATTGGTGTTACAATTTTTATTTTTATTATGTTTTAGCTGGATATTTAAATTTTTTTTTAATATTTATTTAAATAATTTTGCTTTTAATTATTTATGTTTATAAAGTTTATTTCAAAGGTTGAATTTTAAAAAAAAAATTATTTTTTTTTCAGTTTAAATGTAATTATTAAGCAATAGATAATTGTTTTTGTTTTTTTTTATAAATGTTTATTTACTTTAGTAATATTTTCTGGTATTTAATTTTAGTTAATTTTAAATTTTTGCTCTTAAAGTTCAAATCTCTGTTGTTTAGTTTCAGTATTTGTGGAATTATTGAAATATTTCAGCTACCACAAGGAGTATTACCTGTATGTGTTTTCTTTATTTAAAACTTATTTAAAAGTTTATTTATTTATATTAATTTTCATAACTAATTATTTATGATTTTTTATTTGTAATTGATTATTTACAATTATTTCTTTATAATTTATTAATTATGTATAATTAATTATAATTAAAAATTTATTCCAATAGTAGATCTATATAGATCTCTATCAATCATGGGTAGTTCTTGACCAATCTCAATACCTTAATCAGTCTCTTATCCAATTTTTTTAAATTACGCAGTTTTCCAATTTTTTATTATACCTCATTTTAAAATAACATCATCAGTGATGTTTCATAGTTTGCTAGTAATGTTTTGTGTGTGGAGGCCTTACTAAATACATATATACATATATTACTACATGCATATATTGTCTGGTTCAATTTTTGTTAGAAGGACATTATTTTTGTTAGAAGGACATTATTTTTGTTAGAAGGACATTATTTTTGTTAGAAGGACATTATTTTTGTTAGAAGGACATTATTTTTGTTAGAAGGACATTATTTTTGTTAGAAGGACATTATTTTTGTTAGAAGGACATTATTTTTGTTAGAAGGACATTATTTTTGTTAGAAGGACATTATTACAGCAAAAAAATTTTTTTGTTTCTTTATTCTACTTAATCTTTTTCAAAAAAAAAACTGAATAAAGTTATTGTCAATTACCATTTAGATACGTTTTTGCATGATGTTAACAAGTTTTGTACAATAGTCTGGTGTAATTTCATGGATCCACACTGATTTGATTGCTTCAACTAAATCATTATAAGATCTAGGCTTTTTGGCAGCAACTTTTACTTTCATAATATGCCAACAATTTTCAATAACATTAAGATCTGGTGATGACCCAGGCCAATTTTCAAGGGTTTGAATTCCTTCATCAGCAAACCACTTCTTTACAATTTTGGCTGTGTGGCATGGTGCACCATCCTGTTGGAAATAAGTGCAGTTCAAGATCTGCATGAAAGGTGGCAACTTCTCCTTCATAACATCCAAATAGACTTTGCTGTTTATTGTGGTATTCTTGGGCATTATCCATAATGGCCCATGTCCTTTGGCAGAAATAGCACCCCAAACCATACAAGACACAGGTGCCTTGACACTGCTAACTGTATATTTTGGCATATATCTACAGTTTTTTGGTCTTCTTACAAAGTTGTTTGTAACATTAAATTGTTTAATACATGTTTCATCAGAAAAAAGAACTTTAGACCAATTTTCTCCAGTCCAATTTTTGTAGCGCTGACAAAATGTTTTTCGATCTTTTAGGTTTTTTAATGATAAAAAAGGTTTTTTTGCTGGCTTGCATGCCTTCATTTTGAAATCAACCAAAAGCCTTCTTCTAACTGTTCGGTCACTTACTTTTTTCTCAATAAAAATTTCTTTTGAAATCTCGTGTGCAGATAGTCGTAGATTTGCATGGTTGATCGGGCCAATAAGTTTGTCAGTTCTTGAGGTGGTTGCTCTGGGCCTGCCTGATCTCATCTTTGAAGTAAAATTTAATTGGGGCTCTTCTTTATGCCTTTTTAGAGTTTTACTTACAGTTGATAATGAACAACCAAGCTTTTCAGATATTTCTCTTTGAACTAAACCTTGTTCATATAATGCAGCAATAATTCCTCTTTTTTTAGGTGAAAGTTCTGGCATAATATAGCTGATAAATTGCTTATGAATAATAAAAAACGATAATAAATTGCGCAATATACAAATATGTAACTATAAACATATTGCTATGTAAAAACAAAAGCATCAAACTTTCAAAATTTATACTTTAGATCAAAATAAGTTATTTTGTTCGTTAAATGTTTTGTTCCAAGACTTTTGGCCACCACTGTATATATATATATATATATATATATATATATATATATATATATATATATAAATTAGTAAAAAACACTTGTCTAACTTATTGCTCTGTTCTTTAAGAACATTGAACACTCTATTTGTAAAATACACTAACATAATTTACATTGCGTTTTTGCACCTTGTCTAAAAGAGAAAGGACATCATTGGAAGATCCGCTCCAGATATGGCAACAGTATTCCATACGAGGCCGGATTTGTGAGAACAGAATCCGAAGTAAGAAAGTGTCGAGCTCGATAAAGAGATGCAACCTTAGCAGATGCTAAGTTTGCAACAGATTTGATATATGGTTTCCAAGAAAGATTGGAAGTAAGAGTTAAACCTAGAAGATGAAGGGTAGATGACTCATCGAGTACATTACCGTTCATAAATAAAGGAAGATCTCAATTATTGCGATAACGATTGGCTGAAAAAAAATTGGGTTTAATCTGAATTAATATATATATATATATACATATATATATATATATATATATATATATATATATATATATATATATATATATATATATATATATATATATATATATATATATATATATATATAATAAACACACATACTAGATGTCTAACTTACGAGATTTTATTAGACAAAAAGTGAAGCTACTTTTTTTGTTTACAAATTTAATCTGTCATTTTTTAATAGGGAAAAGTATTATAATTAATGTTGTGGAAACCATTTCTAATTAGGGCAAAAGCGGTTTCACTTTTTGAATCAAAGTTAGACATCTAGTATATATAATATATCATTGCAATTTTATATTTTCTTTACATTATATATACTTATTTCTGGGTATGAAAGTATTATGATTACAAAAGGTCCTCTGTTTACATTAATAATTGAAATGCAAAATAAAGTTCTGACACTTTCAGAAAAATAAGAAAAAGAATGATAACATTTTTTTTGCTATTATGTCTTTCATATGTAGATAGTGCCTACCTAGCCCCTATTCAATATGTGTACTAAAGCTCATGTCTATGGCTATTGACATAATTTGTGATGTTTCTCTCAGAACTACATCTCTTTTAAAGTTTTCAGCTTCCAACTACTATTTCTAGAGATATTTCATTTTTTGTTTTGTTATCTTCATAAGTTATATATGAAATTTTTTTTAAAACAAATCTCAATTTTTTGAAAATTTTTCAAATATGCTTTTCAAATTTAATAAAATATTTTAATGAAAAAATTTTCAAAACTCTTGTCTAATTACCCCTTTTTAAAGACCCATATTTCTTTTAAGCTGACATTTTTTCTAAAAATTTTTTTCGGGTGTAGTATTAAAATTGTACATTTATATTATATGATAAAAGATCTCAAGTGACCTTTGTGTACCTTGGCAAGATGATAAACCAAGGTATAAATTATAGATTTTGTAACTTGATGTTCTGTGAGACATTAATTTTTTTTTAAAAGATTCAAAATCATAAAGTTCTATTAACACGGGAAAATGAGAAAAGCTTTTCATCTGTGTCTCCAAAAGAAGATGGATCATTTTGCTTTAAATCTGCTCCTGGAAAGTTTATAATTGAGGTTTATTGTTTTGTTATTTACTTAATATCAAGAATTAATTACTAATGATCTACTTTAATCTTAAGTTTTCTGTATCATTTTTTAAATCAATAATTATTTATGTTCTCAGTATCAAATGTATATATAAATAAGGGTTTGAAATAAGTGCCAGACATTGAATGACAGGCATATGTTTTTCCCCTCATGTGTTTTATGTAATGATGGATGTTAACAGAAAAATTGGATTTGGATTTAAAAAGACATAACTCTCTTAAAATGTAAAGTAAAACAAAAAAAAAATGTTTTTCTGGTTTTTGTATACTCAGTTATTTTCAAACAAACCATTCCTTCTGACATTTTACTAGATTTAGTACAGATTAAGTCAAACTCAGTTTCAAGCTCAATATCAATTTTTAAAAGCAATATATATGCTATTAAAGCAATTCATGACCCTAAAATAAAATTTAAAAAAATTTCAACATGCACTTTTTCCTTATTTAGGTATTTGATGATGATTCTCGCATAGTGAGTTAATGTCAATTTGAGCCAGAATACATCAACATCTATGAGTGAAAAAAAATCTCTTTATGATGTATGTCTAAATTTTCTTAATTTGCAGCAAGTTCACTAAGCACAAAACAGGGCTGAAATTTTTTTTAGATAATCTATAGGAGTAATTTTTTTTGAAGCATTTTGTTTGTTGATTGTAAATTGAGTGATATATATTGTTTAATAGTAATATATATTGTAAGTAATATATATTTTGTAATATATATCGTTACCATTGATACTTAAATTATACAAGACAAAATAAGAATTATCATCAATTATTGGCAATTTTTGAATATTTGAAGTCAAAGACTTTCTTTCACTGTCATGGGTTCTTTGGTTTATCTAGATTTACTCTAAGCACACTCTGTACATGGCAATTTTAGATATATTCTCAATTTTAAAGTGGTCATAAATTAACTTTTTACCAACATATGTAATTTAAAAAGAACTTGTAAACATGATTCCTAATCCTTTGATTTGAATTTATTTTATCATCCAATTTTGAATTTATTTTATCATTTACTTTTGAATTTATTTTATACCCATTTTTGTATAAATATTAAAACGACATAAAGTATTTTAAACAAGAATCATACTTATCTTTCAACATTTTTCTTTTTTGTTTTATATTATATTTAAGGGGAGTTATGTCATTTTAAATCTATTCATATTTTTCAGTTGTCACCGGTTAACTAAATTCTTTAAAGTAGTAAAAGTGTTCAGAATATTTTGTTATTTACTTATTAATTTAGATTCCATTATCAAGCGCTGAAAATAGATTAGGCTTTTTGCTCAATCCACCAAACATAACTGTTGAACTTTTAAACAAACCAATTTTAGACATAAAGTTCAAGCAATTCAGAGCTCAAATAAAAGGTGTTATCAAATGTTCAGGTGAATTGATTTTATATTTTGGGAAAAAATTCAAAATGTTTTAGTGTAGTTTAATTTTGAAGATTGATTTAACTATTTAATAGAGCAGAGGAAATCTTTTTTATTTTTTTTATTTTGTCTAAAGAGTTGAAAAAATGTTTGGAGACTTAAAAATAGTGATGTACGGATTAATTGGCATCGGTTTAATCGGCCACTTTTTGCACAATCGGTATCGGCATCGGCCTCTTTTTCCGATTTTCCAACCGATGGCATTTTATTATTTTCATCCTGCATTATGATAATAATTAAATAATAAATAAACTAAACTTTATGCATTACTTAGAATTTTTTTGATAAATTTTTATTTTGACTTTGTTTACAGGCAATATTATTTATTCTTAAGATGATGTTTATAAGCTTTAATTTAACAGCTGAATGTACTTATACTTTTACTACCATTGTGTTGTTTTTAGCATAATTTTATTTTGTGTTGTTCTATTGTCATACTTAAAAGTAACCTATTTAAGCATTGTTATCTATATGTGTTCAAGTATAACCTATATTTCTATATTTTTATTTGTTTTTGTTTTATTTCAATTCACCTCCCCAAGGCCACTGCGATCGAGGAGGCTACTTTAGATTTGGTTACAACCCTCTCAACTTTATAACTCCAAAACACAAACCTTGACAATAAAGGCCACTGCGTCGAGAAACAAGTTTAGCGCGGTACTACCAGGGACATGGTGGGGATAGGACATCACAAAATAAAATATTTATAAAAACAACTTAATTATCTAAAAATAGTTTAGATATCTAAACAACACATAATTGTTGTTTAGATATCTAAATTTCTATTAAATTAATAAAGAATATTAAGTAAACTGCTTATGATAAAACCATTTTCTTTTTAAAAATGAATTGAAAAGGGTTCCTCGAAAATTGTATTTATTTTTTGAAAACAAAAAATGTATATTTTTTAACTGAGTTTTTCTAATATCTTTTAAAATAATGGTTTGACTCTGATTTGAGTCCAAGTATTTGTTTACCAGTACTGATTCCATGAAAAAGATTACACGGTTTAAAGTTGTATGGTTTTATATTTTCAAAATTTTAATAGTTAGTTAATTTATCGGCATCGGTATCGACCAAAAAAGTGATATCGGTACATCACTACTTAAAAAATTTAATGCAAAGGACGTAAAAAAGTTAACAATAATTTTTTTTTTTTTTATAGTTGTAGAATGCAGTGAAGTTAGTGTTTACATGGTTCCCGAAGATGGTCAAACTACAGATAGAGTTTTTGCTAATGTATTTTTAAATAACATTTTCTTATTCTCAAGTATATATCAGTATGTTTAAACATGAATGTTTTTGTTTCTGTAGATTGATGTTAAAGGGAACAAGATAGACTTTTCATTTGTAAATGTTTTACCTGGGAAATATAAAGGTAAAGTTACTCATGCATGTATAAACTTTAATGATGATGATGATAATGATGATGGTTTTAACAATGTTTCTTTTCATTTTAGTTGTTCCTTTGAGAAAGAAATGGTGTTGGGAACCTCTCCACAAAAATATTGAAGTTTACAATCATGATATTGAAAATATCGAGTTTCAGCATAATGGTTTTTATTTAAAATGTTCAATCTCTCATAATATAACATTGGTAAGTTTAATCTTTAATATTAATGCATGAACATTAAGTGTAAAAAGTATTCTAGTAATAGTGAAACTTTAAAACTGATCATAAATTTTATCTTTTTATTTTTAAAATTAGGAGTAAAAGATAATTAAAAAATTTCTTTTCGTAATCAACTAAAACAAGCGTCAAACACATTATGATATCTTAAGGTATCTTAATGTGTGCTTATTACATATAAGATATCATCAATAAAGGCACAGGTTACAAAGTATTGATTGTGAATTATGCACTTTTTAAATTAAAAGAACTAGTAAAAAATAGTAAAGTTATTGATTGTGACCTAACACCCATATTCACAAAAAGAATTTATATTAAGGAAGAAGGAAACTACAACACAACTATAAACTACTACACAACTACAACTTTTGAAATGTATGCATCAGATTGAATTTCTAGAATATTTGTATTGATTAAGCCTTACAAACCTGATTAAAGTTACCCAATTTGCACTGTTGTATCAATCCAACGGAAAATAGATACTAATTCAACTTTAATTTGTAGTGCCACACACCACATACTCTGTTCTCCCACTCCTTCTAAAGAAGGAGGGAATAATATATATTAGTTTATAAAAAATAATTTTATTTAGAATTTTGCTTTGGAAAACAATGAAGTTGTAGGATCATTTGAGTTGAAGAAGGGATTAAACCAATTTTGCTTTACACAACCTGGTTTGTTTTATTAAGATATTTTATGTTGTATTCTGTTTCAAGTAGAGTTTTTTCTAATAAAAAGAAATTTTGTTTATATTGTTTTAATTTTTTTTTGTTGCAAAAGTTTTTTAAGTCTCTTTTAAATAAAATCTTTTTTTCCAGGTATATACACTTTAACTCCACAATCTTGTTACCACTTTGAACAAGCAAAATATACTTATAATACGTAAGTAAAAAAACAAAACAAAAAAATTTCACAAAAATGTTGCTTTTTTAAATTAAATGCATTAAATAAAGTAACATTTGACATTGTATAAACAATTATTTTTGTTTCATAAATACTATTTTGTCATACATGTTTATATCTAATTATATATTTTCTATTTTTTCAACAGACTAGAACCCACATCATTAAGACTTTCTGTTGTGTCATTTAAAATTATTCTCAAGGTCTCTACCACTAAAGAAGTGTCAGACATGAAAATTATAGCCAAGTAAGTATAACAAACAAATGATTTAACAACTTAGTTTCCATATTTTTATTTAAAAACTGCATTGTAAAGTATGTGTAAATATTCAAATAAAAAAGGTGTAGTAATTGTTGTTCCCAATGAGGACTTCAAGAGATTTAAAGAGATTAGTTGTAATTTTTTTTTACAGGAAAAATGATTTTTAATTTTTTTTATTTCTAGAGAGCTGTATTTAAATTTATACAAATCAATGTATACATAGATCGTCTCAAGGGAGGGGTGAGGCATAGGGGGTGTCTAGTAAATTAATTAGTCTGGAAAATTTAGACACTGGAGTTGGCAATATTGGATTTGTAGTTGGCAGTCGGCAAATGTTAGGAAACAAGAACTTTTTTTTTCTTTTCTTTTTTAAAGATCTTAGTCGGCAAAATAAAATATCTGGGTCTTACTCGGCAAAAAACTGATACGTCATCCACCCCCACCCCCTATAAGATCTCTTCGGGACGGCCCTGTTAATACAAATATACATTTTTTTTCGCTTTTTAATAAACTTTGTTTAATTAAAAAAATTTATTTCATTCTACTCTTAAAAGTATACAAGTCATTAATTGAAAGAACATTTAAAATCTGTTTTAAAAAGAACTTAAAGAACATCAATAATTGAAAAAAGAAATCAACTATTGCAATTTCAAAAACAACCAATAAAAATAATAATAAAAACTACCAATTATAAAAAAGTTTTATACTTGATGATCTTAAATCATTGAGAGGTCCTTCAGGTTGTCACTTGTGTGGTCTTTTATGGTGCAATCCAGTGCTTTTACTAAACCCTACTTACTAAACTAAATAGCTATTAAAGTATGACAACATTAATGAAATTTTGCCCAAGATTAAGTAAGCATATGTTGCCCATATATATAGTCAATTCCACAAAAAAGAGGAATAAAAAAAACCAAAAAAGTTATGAAAACACATACTAAACTCTATAACTCCTAACTCCCAAATAATTTTTAAAAATTTAAAAATACTTTCAAGTAAAAAAGTTATTAAAAAAAATCATTTTATTATACCATAACATGGAATTAAAGGTGTAATGGGTTGTAAAAGTGTATTTTGACGTTTATTTACAGTGATTGAGATGGTTTTAATAATCTTTTTTTTTTCTTTTCTTGCATCATTGATTGTGTTGTTTTGTTTGTTGTTTTTTAATATTTGATTTTTTGTTATGACCGTCATGGCAAAAAAAACAAAAATGCTTGTAAAACTTCATGTAAAAACTATGAAACTCAGCATATGATAATATCAATATGTGCTAAATACACACACCAAATGATAAAACAAATAAAATCAAAATTGCATAAAAACATTAAAAAAATAAAAACAAAAATATTCTGCGTTAAAAAAGTGGTGGAATAAAAGTAGAAAATAATCGTAAAAATAGACAAAAAAATCTCAAAATCAACACATTTTTTAAAAAGTTACTTTTAATGCAATTTAAAAATAGTTATTAAATTATTTAATGTTAAACAAGTAGGTGTAAGATTATATAACTACTTCAACTATTTTTTTTATTTTTGTTAGTATTTACAATAGTTATTATTTTAAAATGAATAATTTCAACAAGATTTGATCAACTCTAAATCAGTGCAAATTTGTGATTCAAATTTGCACTGATTTAGAGTTGATCAAATCTTGACAACATTTTAAGAAAATGTTTTGCACAGATCTTATAAAATGTTCTATTTATTTATGTTAATTTGGGCTGTTTTCTTGATTTTTTTTTTGGAACTTTCTTTTTGGCATGGCCCATAGGTTTTTGATGGGATAGATATCTGGTGACTGGGCAGGCCAATTTATAACTTTAATTCCTTTCTCTACAAATCAATTTTTTACCCCACAATTATCATGTTTTAGGTTGTTGCTTTGCATGAATATTTATTTCAGCAACATATTTTCTTCTATATAGGGCAACATGGTGTTTAGTAAAATTTTCAGATAAATATGTTAATCCATAATTCCATCAATCTTTTAAATATGCTTTATGCCAATAATCTCAAAAACAAACTCAAATATTTATTTTTGATCCACCATGTTTAACAGCTTGTATAGTGCAGGCCTTGTTACGAGATTTCGCTGTGTAGCGAAAACGCGTAGCGCATTTCTAAGTAACTCAACTCAGCAAATATATTTTGCATCGTTAGAAGTTATATTGCGTCACTAGCGTCTTTACAAGTACCGCATTGTAATTAAAGTTATTTTATTAACGCGTTAAAAATCATACAAACAGTTTGTTTTTTTCTCACTATAACAAAAGTTACAAATAAAATCTAAGTTCTTATTAAAAAAATCATTTTTATTATTTTTTTCAAATATGAACTAAATTTTATTTTGAAAAAAATATTTTTTTCATGAAACGTAAAATATTTGTTTATTTTCTTATGATTTTATATTTGGTTTTTGGTTATTTTATTAACTGTTAATACATTTTTTCTTATTTAATTTGTGAACTCTTTTTAATAATGTTTTTAAACAATAAAGTTTTTTTTTGTTATTTATCAGTTACCGATAACATATTCGTGATCATAATTTATTTTCGTAAATTAAATGAACATCATTAAAACTTTACGTTATTGAATTAACAATAAACATAATATCTTATTAATAAAATATTTACATCAAAATAAATCGTGCATTTTTTAAACTTATTATGACTAAAAATAATTTTTATATTTAAAAGGAATTTATATATTTAATTCCTTAAGATAAAACTTAAAACACTTTTTTTTTTTAACTAATTTTTAATAGCAAAAAAAAAATTATGAAACAAACTGTTTCTTTAACAAAAAAATCTATTATTTTACAATTGCGGTTAAATGCTTTTACTTACGACTTTATTTCTTCTGAATAAACGTCACGTTAACGGTAATCAAAAGATAATTTAAATATTCTAAGAGATATAAGTTTTTGCGTAGCGCAAAACTGCTGAACGCGTAGGCAAATCGCCTTTTCGCAAGCAAAATGCGAGCTGCGTAGCGCTTCTTAACAAGGCCTGATAGTGTATTATGGTTTATAGGAAGAGTTAGGTAGTCTTCTTACATATGCCCTGTGTCCACCTGACCCAAATAAAACAATTTTTATTTCATAGGACCACAAAATATCTGCCATTTTGAAGCAGGCCAATCTTCATGCGGTTTTTGCTACGACATGAATAAACATAAATAAATTTTTCCCCTCTTGTTTTAGTTTTACAATCAGTTTTCTTTTTTCATCACTATAATGCTTCCCACAGCCCACAGATTTCTGTTTAAATCAAAATAAAGTTTGATAATTACTACGGATGTTTCCTTTATGTTTTCAGATGTTTCCTTGATGTTTCATTGATGTTTCTGGATGTTTCCAGATGTTTCCTTGAATTAACAATAATAGTAATCATAACTTTGATAAATGTCAACAAACTCCAATAAAATAAAAAAAATGCAAATAAAGCGACAGCAAACAACAGATATTTTATTATAACAAAACAGATCTAAATATAAAACTAAACATGAAATACTATCATTTTGTCCACAACTGTATTTATATATATGGTATAATTATAAAAAAAAATTTCATAACTGTCTAAAAAACTGCAGGGATTATCAATATCAAATTTTAAATTAAAAAAATTTGAAAATTAGATTAAATCTAATCCCTCAATTAATTTTTTTAAACTTTCAAATGAACAAGTTTAGTTATATAAAAATTTTTAAAATAAATTTTTTTTTATTGATTCAACTCTATTTATTAAAAATATATTTATTTTTACAATATTTCGATGGCATATTGACACCCTCATTATCAAGTATATTAAAAAACCCAATTTAATAAAAGGTTTTTTGATAATGAGAGTTTACTTGATAATGAGATTATCAATATTCCATTGAAATATCATAAAATAAATATGTTTTTACCAAATAGAGTTAAATCTATAAAAGTATTTATATTTGTGTATATATATATATATATATATATATATATATATATATATATATATATATATATATATATATATATATATATATATATATATATATATATATATATATATATATATATATATACATCCAGGTATTTCTTTAAACGGTTATGAAATATAATTTTTCATAATTATAAATTTAGTTTAGATTATTTTTATATCATTATCATGTTTTCTATTTTTGCAGATCTTTGAAAAGTAATAAAGAATTTATTTTGACTCCGTTAGCGACTAAATTAGATCATAGTTTTGTTTATGAAGCAGAACACTGGGGGAGGTACATTTTTTTTAAATATTATTTATTTATCTTATAATATCATAAATGTTTTAGAGATTAATTTGTAACAAAATTGTTGTTTTGAGGAGAGGTACATTCCTTGTGCTAAAGAATTAGTGATGCAGAGAGCGAGTTGTTGTTATGAAGCTATTTGTTGCTATGAAACAAAAGATAAAGAGAAATGCTTAAAAAATTTGTTACCAAGTAGCAATTCTTTTATCATTTACAAAATATCTTTATTATTAAAAAAAAACTTTAACTTATTTAAAAACAAAAAATTTTCTGATGTCCTTAATCTTCATTTAAAATGTTAAAACTATAGTTTTCACTTTTTAATTATAAAAAGATTTTCCTAATCTTTATCACAGGTGGCTAAAAAAACAGCTGGGTTTTATGTCATGTCACTTAAATAAAACCTTTTTTATTCAAGAGTATTTGCCTTGTAACAATAAAAGAGAGTTTTTAAAAATAATCCAAACAAATTGCCTAGAGTCATAATTGGGGCGTTGGGGATAATTGAGAGGTAGCCTAGGTAGAGAATAATTGAGAGGTAGCCCCATTTAAGCATTTAAGATGCATGTTACAAATTTTTAAATTTTTTATTAAGAGTATTTTTTCTATAAAAGTAGAAAAGAGTGTTAAAAAAACGGAAAAAAGTTATGTCACAAATGAGGCTAAGGGTAAAATTGAATGGTGCTAAGCCCATTTTAGCATTATAGATGCCAATTACAAAAAGATTTATATAAATTAAATTTCAAGTAATTTAAACATAATTCAACAAATCAAATATTTTTTATCCTGCTGAACAGTGTCAAGGTTTTTTAACAGAATATATTTAAACATTTAGAAGAGTGTACTTAACATCGAGAGCGACTCTGTAGCTACTTTTAATGGAAGAAGAGTAAAACTTTTTTAAATTTTCTTTTACATGTTCCTCTAAAGCAGGTTAAAAAATTATTCGATTTTTGTAGGATTATTTACCATATATACATTAACATTGTAGATATTTTAAATATTTGTTATTTTAAACTTTGATTAAACTATTTGAAATTTAATTTATATATATATTAATTTAATTTATATATATATTTTTTGTAATGGGCATCTAAAATGCTTAAATGGCCCACTTACCCTTAGCCCCATTTGTGATCTATATCATTTTATCCCAATTTTATTAACACACTCTGTTTTTATAAAACAAATACTTGTTCTTGTAAAAAAACTTTTGTAACATGCATCTAAAATGCTTAAATGGGCTAAAACCCATATATATAGGAATATTTGTCTTGTAGCAAAATATATCTGCAGCCAAAATTACAGCAATCATAGTTTGACCAAATGGCGATCTAATGAAATAAGTAACAATTGAAAGAGAAAGAGTCTTCTAGAAAAATTTGTGTGAACTTTGAGACAAATTATGTATATAATATTGTTTCTTTTGACAGCTATGCTGATATAGTTTAAAAAAAACACGAATGTTTTTACGGATAGTAGACATAGCAAGTAAATAAACAAGGATGATCATGATGATATATTTACTTCAAAGATATTTAATTAACAATATTAACTAATGTACAGGGCTTTGGAGCAGCTCTGGAGCTGGAGCCGGAGCTATTCAGAGCTAGTGATTTTATATGCTGAACTGGAGCTAAAATATTTCCTGACTAGCTTCAAGCTAGCTCCACCTTTTGATATTTTTAAATTTGATTAGTTAATTAAAATTAGACTATAAATAATCAATAAATAATAAAGTTTTTAAATTGAATTTTTAAAAATATACACTAAAATAATGCACCAATTTCACTCTAAACAAAAATTTTTTTTTCTGTAGTGAAGATGGTTCCATAAGTTAGTTATTTAAAAAACAGTCACTTGTTTTTTTAATGCAAGTTAATTAAAATGCTATATAATAGTTAATTGTCATTTATTTTGTTTTCCATAGTTTTTAATATAATTTTAATAATAGTTCATAAAAATGGCTTCAAAGCATAAACAATTCTGAGAGGTTTCTAGATAAGTATTTTTCAATTGATAAAAGTACAAAACTGGCTACAGGCAAGATTACAGAAAAGATAGGGTCTGTCAGGGTAACTAGGGTAATAGTGAGGTATTTTTGGGTACAAGTTATATTTTCAGTATAAAAATTAGTAATCATATATGTGTTTCACATGTACTTATAAAAGACATAAAAAAACTGTTACTTAAAAAAACTAACACCAAAATTATGTTGGTAACACTGACCACAACTCTTCTAAAAATTTCATAGGTTATATAAAGCTTGTACACGAAATAAATGTGAAAGTAGAAAAACAACTAAAAAAAAGTACTCCTCACTTTTTATTTTGAACCAAGTAATAATTTTAATACAATAATATAAGAAGATCAAACATTAAAAAAAAATTAATTATTCCTGTGGGAATCTAATAAAATTTTGAGCTTTTGCTTTAGTGGTACCCTTAGGCTTGCGCATAGAATAAGAATCAAAACTATTTGTTGCTTTTTTAAATGATATTTTAATATCTTTAATATTTCTGCAAAGCTTTTTTGTTTTTTTCATTTTTCTTTTAATAATAACCCAGTACTTTTCAATAACCCTCTATTCTGGTCAGTTTAGAGGATTTTCTGTTTTAGACACAAATTTCACATTATTTGTTTTTTATACCATTCCATAGATAGTTTTAAAAAATAATGAATTTTTTGTAGAGTTTCAGAACGGTTGAACACTTTTTGTGCTTTGAAAGAATGAAAACCATGTTTGTTTCTAACTTTTGCAACAAAACTGTGAGAAAATCCATATATTCTTGCGCCTTCCCTTAGTGAAAAGCTAGTTTTATATCTTTAAAACCTTCCTTTCTTCTACCACCAGATTTGCGTTTGATCAATTTTGTTTGAGAAAAATGTTGAATAACACAACTAACGGTGTATGGATGTATTTGTAACGATTTTGCTATTGAATTGTAGCTACTATTAGGATTTTGTAAATACTTGCGCATAATTTTTTCTCTTACGTCTTCTTCTTTTGTCATTTTTAAAAATAATTTCAAGTTAAATCCAAAAACTAACATATTTTTTTAAAACCACAACATGTTGTTAACAAAATACAAAACAATTAAAAAGATTTTAATACAACCACTAAAAAAAATGATGTGCTTATTTTTTCACACTTATTTCGTGTACACGATTTACAAACCAGTGAAATAAAAACAAAAACATCAAAGCGTTATCATTTGTTATTCCATTGAGATATTTTTTATCTAATTTAGGTATGTATGTATTACATATTAATACTTTAATTTTTTATTAAGTTGGGCTTCTGAGATATATTATTTTAAAAGTTTAAAAGTTTGGGGTAATATGGATATAATTACTGTAAACTTCAAAACTAACCTAACTTTTTGTTTTAGATCACTCTACACACATATGTGAAAAAATACCCTGTTGAATATGATAGCAATGATCTACAAAGGGCTAAAGAAGATATTAAGAACAGAAAATCAATGTATGCAGCTGCAAAAAAATACAATATTCCGCATGAAACTTTGAGACGATGGTGTGTGAATCCTCCAACCCATTAAGGCGCTGGCAGAAGAACAGTATTAACAAGAGAAGAAGAGGAATATATAGTAGATGCCTTAATTTTACAGCAAATGTAGATATCCACTAGACGGAAAAGATTTGCAATATATGGTGCACAGCTATGTAGAGTCAGTGGGTAGGAAGATTTAAAAATGACACACCCTGTTATGACTTTGTTATAAATTTTGCAAGAAGATGGAAAGAAGAACTTGGAAGGCGAAAGCCTGAATTACTGATTAAAGCAAGCACTGAAGGGCTATATGTATATGTGGTGGATAAATTTTTTAAAATTTATCAAAACGTTCTGGATAAAAACAATTTAAATGACCACCCAGAAAAAATATTATATAATTTAGACAAAACTGGCCTAGGGTACAAATAATTTACCCTAGTAAGGGTAAAGTATTTGTTCCTAAAAGTACCAGGATAACATATTCATGTTCAGGAGGTGTCGGGAGGCTCCAGTACAGTGTTCTTTTTATAGCAAGTGCTGACGGTGAACGCTACCCACCTTGTGTTATTTATAAAGGAAAAGGAGAGTTGCAATCTACTTGGGTAAAAGAAGGCTTGCCAGGTACACTGTATGGGGTTACAGAGTCTGGTTGGATGCAGATTATATTTTTGAAAAATGGTTGAATGCCTTTGTCACGAAAATAAAGCACCTTGAAAACCTAGTTTTTATATTATTTGATGGACATGGAAGTAACTTGACTTAAAACGTAACCTGTACAGCGAGAGATAATGGAATTATACCTTTATGTTTACCACCTCATAAGTCACATGCTCTTCAACCGTTAGACGTTGGTGTATTTACTCCAATGAAAAATGACTGGAAAAGTATATTGAAGACATGGTACAGTGAGTCATGTCTTAAAAATATAGATAAAGCTATTTTTCCAAGTCTTTTAAACTTGTAGAAATCTCATTCAAATCTAATCACATAATAGGCAGTTTTAAAAAATCTAGTATTTACCCAGTGAACCCAACCATTTTGGAAAGCAAAATTGTTTCAATCCAACTCAACATTTCAATCCAAACAGATCCTAATCTTGGAATTTTTCAAGCTCAGGAAACTAATTAATCGAATAATATTGGAAACGTCATAAAACCCTCAAGCGATTCAGGTTGTTTAAATTTACCAGGCCCATCAACTAGGATATCACCAATGAGAAAGCTGTGGGATGCAGTTACTACCAGTTGATCACCTGATCGACCTGAAAATGTGCGTACAGCTTTGGAAAATTCAAAATCTAAGGTAGCATTGTTTGCTGATGATACTACCATTTATTCTTGTTATTAAAAGAAGCCAACACTCTCTGATTGCTTGATGGGGCATTTGAGCTTCAAAAGGATCTCACTTCTGCTACAGCATGGGGCTCATAGTGGCTGGTGAACTTTAATTCAGATAAAACTTTATTTTTTTCAACCAATCGTTATAGCAATAACTTTAATCATCCTATATTTATAAATGGTAATGTAATCGATGAATCATCTACCCTTCATATTCTAGGATTAACTCTTACTTCTGATCTTTTTTGGAAACTGTATATCAAATCGATTGCAAATTTAGCATCTGCTAAGGTTGTATCTCTTTATCAAGCTCAACACTTTTTTATTCTGGATTCTATTCTTTATCTCTATAAATCTCAAATCCGTCCTTGTATGGAATACTGTTGCCATATCTGGGGCAAATCTTTTAATGATTTCCTTTTTCTTTTAGGCAAGGTACAAAAACACATTGTAAACATATTTGGACCTGCTCTTGCAGCCAACCTCTGACCATTTTCACGTCATTGTAATATTGTTTTACTTTCTCTTTTCTGCAAATACTTTACAAATTCTATAATGGGCACTGCTCTAAAGAGCTATTATCTCTCGTGCCATCTACTTAAATTCATTCTTGTGTTACTCATCATATAATTAAGTCTCATCCTTTTTCTGTGACTGTGCCTTAGTACTCCAAAAACTCTTATTTGTATAGTTTTTTTCCTTGAACATCAGTTCTTTGGAATTTGCTTCCTTCTTCTTGCTTTCCTGATTCATCTAATTTGTAATCTTTTAGGTTACCTGTTAATCGTTATCTTGCTCTACAAACTTCATCTTTTTCCCTTATAATAACTTGCAACTCCTATAGTGGTTGCATGCAGCCTTGTTGGAAGCAAAGGTGTAAAAAAAAATAAAATAGATAAAGCACTAGAAAGGTTGAAATAAGATGAGTTGAAAAAAAATGAGAAAAAGAAAAAAAGAAGTACTAAAACTGCTAGGAAAATACTATAAAAGACATATACTATAAAACTAAAAATACTGCTTACAGCTTTAGATCTTAACATTAAACAGGAGAAAGATTTGACAAAGAAAAGATCTTAGAAAAGCTCCTGCTCCTGATTTTAATTGAATGTTTTTTAAATTTTTTCAATGTTTAATAATATTTTAAAACAAAATTTCAAAAAGATCTTTCATTACATCTAGTATTTTATTTCTACTAAACCTACAACCAACTTAAGTAAATTGGATATAACAGCTGTAAAAAGCATGTTTTACTTATAAATCATTTATTACATTAATTACCCCATCCTTGGGGTAGTTTGATTATATTGTAACTAACAGTGCGACTTTTTTTACTAATAAGCCTATGACCGCCAACTTTATACTAAACTATTTTATAAGGTCACAATGCTAGGAGGGACCAAAAAATTTTTTTTTCAAAGGAAACTAAATGGCATAACTTAAAAGTTGCAGATAGATACTTTTTATACCCAAATTACCCTGACAGACCCTAAATGATTAAGTGATTTCATCCTCTGTGCAAATGAGAAAATTAAAAGTTTACAATATGAAATGGCATTTGGAAAGATTACATCTATCAAAATATAAAATTGTCGAATCTGAAATGAGCCTTACGACCAGTAGAAAATCTTCAGAATCATTTTTATCACATTCAAAATTTCAATACTCAAAAAACTAAGCAGGCTACTTTAGATATCACTAATAGTAGAACAATAAATCAAGTTAGTACTAAAACTTTTATAATGGGAATTATTAAAATGGTAGGGAATAAAAGAGTTTTATGGAAAATATTTGCTGATGAAGGATTTCAGTTGGTTATAGGCCAATTAGGTGAAACTCTTGGATTCAATACTAGATACGATTCTGTAAGTAATTTGATTTATGAGTTTGCTGAAAAAAAGGTAAAAGGTAAGAATGTTGAAATAAAGGAAATATTGTTACAGAAATTTATTTATGTGAAAATGGATACAGCACTCAACACCAAAAGAATTATTTGGGAATAAATGTTATTATGAAGGACAAAGTCAAATTAAAACTTTTACACTGATAGATACAGAAAGACAGCAACTAACCCTTTACTGCTATCAAAAAGTGATGGAAAATACTCTATATAGATCTGGTATTAGCAAAGATCAAATATTATGAGCAAGTGTAGACAATGCAGACAATATGATTGGGGCAATTATACTTTTAAACAAATATTCAGGTGATGAAAATTTCGAGATAAAGCTCTGCGGGATGAAGAACAAGAGGAGTTTTTACAACAGGATACAAATGAGCTAGAAAGTGCAGCAGTTTAGGAAGAAAATCTAGGCTTTGTTCTCCCAGAATAGTGTTAACAATTGACTACTGACATTAAGACATGGGCTGTGTTATTTACATTTTGCTGCTAGCTATTTGTAATGCTTTAAAAAAACTTACATTGCACAATTTTTGGCAAAAGTTTATTGTGTTGTAAAGAAACAAAGAAACTCACACACAATGTTTAGCAAGGAAGCAATACAAGGTTGTTTCAATTTTGGATAATGAGGCACGCTGGGATTCTACATTCCTAATGATTAAACAGTTATTACTTTTGCGCCCACTGTGTGAGCAATATGCTGCAGTTGATGAGATATTATTTTTATGCCCTGAAATATTGGATGAGTTGAGTCATCTATGCGATCTTTTAAAAAAGCTGTATGATGTAACAGTTAAACTTCAAGGAATCAGTATCACTCCAGGAGAGTTCTTAAAGGAATGGTTAAAATTGAAATCTGACCTAGAGAAGAATCAAGGCCTAATTGCAGAAGATATTTCGAAATCAGTGCAAAAACAAGAAGAAAAATTTTTCAGTAATGATATATTTCTAACTGCAGTTTATGTTGATATAAATATAGAATACTGTTGATAGAAAACCATATAATACGAGCAAAACAAGGCTTAAAAACAGCAGAAAATTTTATAAAAGAGATGCCGAAAATATAATAAAAAGTCAAGAAATAAAAAATAATGCTGAGCCATTTATAGCATTTCTTTTAGCTTTAAGTGAATTTAATTCCGATGGAGAAGTTTGAGGATGAGTTTGAAAAAGAACATGATAAAAAAGAAGAAAAGAAGAAAAAATACTTATAATACAAATTTTATGGGCGACTGTAGGGTAATGAAAGAAATGGGATGTTTAAAAGTGAAATCAGCTTTTGAAGGAATTGAAGAATACCCAAAAAAAATACAAGAAGCGTGCAAAGTAGTCACTTGTATGCCTATATCACAAGCAAGTGTGGAGATGCTATTTTCTTCGATTAAGTTTATATTGAGTGATCTGCATTCTTCACTAAAGCCTGATGTTTTAGATAATATTTTATTTTTAAAGATTTTGATTGATAATCAAGATGAATCAATAATTAATGATTTTGATTGATGAAATATTAATAGTGCTTAAGTTACTTTCATAAAACAATCAAAAATTTTTTTTTGCAGAGCTGCTTGGGAGATGGAGCTGGAGCTAAAAATTATAATAAAGCCAAAGCCTGGAGTCGGAGCCAATTTTTAGACCTTGGCTCCAAAGCCCTGCTAATGTACATATCTATTATATATAATTTTGTTTCTTTTGATACCAACGCTAATATAGTTTTAGAAAAAAACATGTGTCTATGGATCTCAGACATAACTAGTTTTTTTAAGAACACCTAAGAATATCATAAACATGGTCTCACTGAAAACTCTAACAGCTATAAAAAGAGAGATATCATGTCTGTTGTTTTGAAACCAATTCTCAAATTAAGAATGATTGCAGAATCTCATGGTGAGCAAGTGGATGGTGAGCATAATATTGAAAGTTTAGAACTATAAACACAAAAGTTCTTAAGAATAAATTTATAAACAAAATTATGAATAACTTTACTACACAAGATTAAATTTAAAGTTTCTATCATTATATTCACCCAATCATGCTGGCCTTTGATTATGTAATAACTTTTCAATAATTACAGTTATTGATAGACATTACTAAACGTACAGCATCAGAAGCATTTCTGATGAGTCTTTATTGATGAAACACAGTGTTAAATGAGAAAAATTTTTGTTAAGTGATTTTCTACTACTTTATATATATATATATATATATATATATATATATATATATATATATATATATATATATATATATATATATATATATATATATATATATATATATGTATATATATATATATAATATTAAAATTTAATATTTTATTATAAGTAACCGTTTGGGTTAGGTAAAGGGTTAATATTTTATTATAAATAACCGATAGATTTTATCGTGCATTAGATAAAAGTGGAGAGGTTAAGGCCATCGTTCTTGACATTTCAAAAGCTTTTGATAAAGTTTGGCATTCTGGTCTTCTCCATAAGTTTTCTTCTTATGGTGTATCTTGCAACATCTTATTATTGAGTCCTTCTTTTACAATCGTAGTATAAAAATTGTCCTCGACGGACAGCACTCTTCTTATTCTGTAACTTCCGGGGTTCCTCAAGGTTCTATCCTTGACCCTATACTCTTTTTAATTTACATTAACGATCTTCCAGATATTCTCCCATCTAAGGTGGCATTGTTTGCTGATGATACTACCATCTATTCTTGTCATGATAAGAAGTCAAAACTCTCTGATTGCTTGAATGGGGCGTCTGAGCTCGAAAAGGATCTCACTACTGTTACAGCATGGGGCTCACAGTGGCTGGTGAAATTCAATACAGATAAAACTTAATTTTTTTCAGCCAATCATTATCGCAATAAGTTAGATCTTTCTCTATTTATGAACAGTGATGTACTCGATGAGTCATCTACTCTTCATCTTCTAGGATTAACTCTTATTTCTGATCTTTCTTGGAAACCATATATCAAATCAGTTACAAAGTTAGCATTTGCTAAGGTTGCATCTCTTTATCGAACTCGACACTTTCTTACTCCAGATTCTATTCTTTATCTTTATAAATTTCAAATCCGGCACAGTATGGAATACTGTTGCCATATCTGGGGTGAATCTTTTAATGATGTCCTTTCTCTTTTAGACAAGGTGCAAAAACGCTTTGTAAACATAGTTGGATCTGCTCTTGCAGCCAACCTCCAACCATTATCACATCGTCGTAATGTTGCTTCTCTTTCTCTTTTCTACAAATTCTATAATGGGCAATGCTCTAAAGAGCTAGGGTCTCTTGTGCCATCTACTAAAATTCATTCTTGTGTTACTCGTCATTCAATTAAGTGTCATCCTTTTTCTGTGACTGTTCCTAAGTGCTCCAAAAACGCTTATTCGTCTAGTTTTTTTTCCTCAAACATCAGTTCTTTGGAATTCGCTTCCTTCATCTTGCTTTCCTGATTTTTATAGTTTGCAATCCTTTAATTCGTATGTCAATCGTTATCTTGCTCTACAATCTTCATCTTTTCTCTTCCAGTAACTTCCAACTTTAATTAGTAGTCGCTTGCAGCCTTGTTGGAAGCATGAAGATGTTTAAAAAAAAAGTAAATTTTGTTATATATAAAATTTTCTATCAAAAGTATTTTCTTATACTCAGACAAACTAATAAAATCAATGGAGGAATTATCAAAAAAAAAATTTTTTACTGAAAAGTTATTTTGTCATTAGTTTTTATTAGTTATTTTATATTTCATTTTACTTTTCTATATGAGAAAATATTTTTATCTTACCTTATTTCTTATCAGTATCTTCAAAAGAATCAGTTTGATTTATTTGTAAAAACTTTTAACTCCAAATATATGGAAATAGTATATCATTTGATTCTTACAAACTATTTCTTGTTGTTCTACACATTGATATTTGGAAATAAAGCCAAATTAAAGATTATTATACACTTTTTAGCACAAACTTTTTTTTAAACATAATTGCTTTTTTCGTTGCACTTAGACTCAATGAAGATTTTTTAATTACTCCTCTTTCAAAAGAAGTTCTGTTTTATCCTGAAGACCTCACAATCACTACAAAAGGTAATATCAAGTTCATTGAGAGTTTTAAATGATATCTCTAAGTTTATCTTAAGTATTATTGACATTTTAAGAAAACAATAATAACAAATAAAATTAAAATTTTTTTCAAGAAAACTGTCCTGGAGCTGAAGCAACATTTGTTGGAAAAGAAGGGATGTTTATTGAAGGTCATGTATTTCCGGATTTAGCAGGTGTTTCAGTCACTATACTTACCAAATCTAATAAGTTAGGTAATCGAACAATCGAAACATCAACAGATGATCTTGGAAGATACAGGTAGGATACCAATTATAAGTTTTTAATAAATAAATATTTAAAAGATTTATTATAATAAATTTTAAAATTTATTTTTTGTTTAAGATTTTGTTTTTGTGCTTTGTTACGTTTGTAATTTGCATTTGTGTATTAAATTCTGTTTAAATTCTGTATTAAATTTTGCATTAAGTTCTGTTCATATGTCACATTGATGTTTTGTTTATTATGTTGTGTTGTGTTATATTCAGATATATCTTGTTGATGTTTTTTTTATTTTGTTGCGTTATATTCTTTTGATATATCATGTTGGTGTTTTGTTTTTTGTTTAGAGTTGTTTCAAATTTTTTTATGAATTATGTTGATGTTTTTTATGTGTATTTTAAGAAAATTCTTGCTCAAGTTTTCCTATATAAGTTATATATAAAAAAATATTAGTTAAAAGAAATAATGGGTATATCTATAACAAAATATATAAGTTTAGCCCTTAAAATTCAGGTTGGTATTTAGGGATATTATATATATATATATATATATATATATATATATATATATATATATATATATATATATATATATATATATATATAGAGAGAGAGAGAGAGAGAGAGAGGGGGGGGGGGCAAAAAACTGACTTATTTTTGCTTTACTCTAGGAATCACAATATTTATTATGTGTTGTATCCACATGAATTAAATTTAAGATAATTGTAATGATTGGCGTATGAAATACATTTTAAAGATAAGTTTTTAATCTGTAAAAAACAAAAATGAATTATCATGTGAGAAGTATAGTTTCAACACTTAGCCATTTTATATTTCACCTAATTATTCATAATCTACAACGAAAGATGACTGAAGAAATTCAAAGATTAACATTGAAGCTGTTAAAATTTATTCACAATATTTTAAGAGCAATAATACATTTTATAGACAAGTAATACAAAGATATAACAATACAAATACAAAGCATCAAGGCATAAAATAGTAAACAAATAATTTTTTATGAAAAAAAGTTTGCTGCTAAGCTAAAATTTAATACTTGAAACCTAGGATTTTACAATTTAAAGATTTAGAATTGATTTCTTATTTATTCAAACTTTGCTGTTACAAAGTTTGAATACATGCTTCATTCCATGAATTTACGATTCTATGAAAATCAAATATTTGCAGAGTAAAGAAAAATTTTGTTGACTTGCAGCAGGATAAATGCAGCAGTTATGCGGAGAGCTAAAATCCTTTAGATTTTAAGAGCTGAAAATTATAATGCAATTTTTTTATTAGTAGTTTATGTTTGTTTTTAGAGTTGGACCTCTGCATAGTGACTTGGAATTTATTGTTGTAAGTTTATTTTTCGATTTTATATATTGTTTTTTTATTCTTTTTTTTTTTTTTATTACTTTTTGATAATTACCTTGTTTTTTTACTTTTAGTTCTATGTTAATAAATAAATTTATGCTTTATTTTAATTTAAATAATTTTAGAAATTTTGATAATTCATTTAGTTATTTAGTTTGCCTACAAACATTTATTTGAACTAAAAACTAAGGTTGTTCATGAAAGCAAAAGTTGAATTTTCGATAAAAAAAAAAGTTTTCAAAACTCTATTTTTGTTTCGGTAAGTTCGAAATAATTTCAAACTAATTAATTTTGTATCGAAACGATTTTTTCATTTCGAAATTGTAAAGTTAGCTTCATAATATTATTTTGATTTCAAAATTCCGAAAATATTACTGAAACAATTTTTCACTTTCGAAGTTGTAAAATTTGTTTCGAAATTTTTTTGCGATTTTAAAACTGAAAATATTACCGAAACAATTTTTCACCTTCGAAATTCTAAAATTTGCTTCGAAATAACTTTTCGATTTCAAAGTTCTAAAATAACACCGAAACAATTTTTCACTTTCGGAATTCTAAAATTTGCTTTGAAATATGTTTGAGATTTCGAAATTCTAAAAATAATATCGAAACAATTTTTCACTTTCGAAATTCTTAAATTTGCTTCGAAATATTTTTGCAGGGATTAGAACCCCAACGGTTCTTTTGCAGGGATTAGAAACCTCAGGATAAGATAGGGGGTTGATATTTTGTGTCATTTTGTGGAAAAGGGAGGAGGGGGATCTGAAAAGTTTTTTGCGTGAGATAATTTGCAAATGACCCCTTACATCTACACGATAAAACGTTTTATATAAAATATTAGCTCTCTCAAAATGAATAAAACCTACCTATAGCAAAAGCTACTTAAGTGTTTTTGTTTACAATTTAAATCGTAAATTTTGAAAGTATAATTTTTTAAATTTTTACTTATTCACTTATTCATGTTTTTACTTATTAATTATTGAATAAAGATGCTTTAAAGCATCTTCATTCAATATTGAATTAAAAAAATTTGAACTTCTAATTCAAAATAAAATTCAAAACTATATTTGGTTAAACTATATTTAAACTAGTGCACTAGTTACACTAAGAACAGCACTAATAGCAATTAGCGCTAATAACATCACTATAATGATGTTATTAAAAAGTTCGACTGTCGACTAATATATTCAAAAGTCAACCAAAGTCGACTTTTGAACTTATATTAAAATTTTTGAAATTATATTTTCAAATTATAGTTTGAATGACTAACACTTTTTTGAAATCGACAAAGTCGACTAAAAGTCGATTTAATCTAAGTGTGTGTGTGTGGAGGGAGGGGGGGAAGTAATAAAAGAAATCAAGTAATTTACGTCTGTTTTATATGTTTTTGAATTATACAACTTAAATATTAATGAAACAAAACAATATGAACGCCACGCAGGATAAATTTTGCTAGGTCTAAATGATTTAATATTGTGGAAAAGTCCTTTTGATTTCTTGATAAATCTAAAACAAATATAAGTCTAAAATAGTAAAATAAAAGTAAATATAAGTTTTAAAATAAACTATTTAGATATGAAGGGTCTCACAATTTAATTATCTTTAGAGCCCTAGTTAAAGAATGGAACGGATCAGCACTGTATATCGTATCGATATTGTATGAAAATCTTTTTAATAATCACATGCAAAGACTGCTAAAAAAAAACAACAAAAAAACAACACATAACTATAAAGTTTTTTAATATAATAATTATTGTCATATGTTATGAAGTTGTTTAATAATGCAGGGCCGTCAGGAAAAATCTTTGGACTATAAAGGGCAGATGCCAAAAAGCATGCGGAAAAACCATTTTTTGGCGAGCCCTAGTTACATGATCAGTCGTAAACCCAGAAATACAGAAGCTACCTAACAATATTTTGGATTTAAATTAATTGGGATATCGAAAATAGAAATTTGTAATTTTGATTATTCATTATTTATAAAAATAATGAAGAAATGAAAAAATAATATAAATAAAATGTTAATATAGTAAAAATAGAGAAAAAGTATACAAAAATAGTGTAAGATGAAAATAATATTATTTTTACAAACACACACCCGATAAATCTTTCCCAACCTCTTTTCAGGCCTGGTTGTTTGTATATTATTTTTTAGATACTATGTTAGAACTAAGATTCGGCAAGTTACTTACTGTTAACATTACGAATTGATAACTTAGGCGGAATTTAATTTTAATTACCATACATAATTACCTGAAGACGTTGTGAAGCTACTTTCAGTGTATTATAAGTTACTCTTAAGTACTTTTAGTTGTTCTCAAGTGACCGCAGATACCGGTACCGGTAACTGAAAGTAATTTTTTTGAAAGTTGCTGAAATCCTCAAACCCTTATAAGAACTTCAACAGAGTAAACAAAAAACTTAGTGCTGGATTAGGAGAGAAGTTGTTGGGATGGAGGAACATACTATATTTTAATTTTTTAATTTAATATGAAAGGAAGGGGGGCAAATATTATATTCCGGCTCTGGAAAAACTACATTCTATTTAACAGTCATATTTGCTTTTGATAAACAAAATAAAATTAAAAAGATTAATAATGTTCAATCAAATAAAAAGATATTAGAAATGCATGTATAAGTACTATTATTTGACTAAATCGACTTTTAATCGATTAGTAGATAATCCAAAGATGATTAGATCCGCTATTAGATTTTTCAAAGTCGACTAATTTCGACTAGAAGACTTTTAATCGATTTAGTTGAAGTCTATAGCAACACTAGTTTAAACACTTTTTAATTTTAAATTTGCACAACGTAAGTTTAAACCTTGGATTTAGAATTTACATAAAAGTTCGTGCGCTTTTCGAAAATGATATAATTATGTTTAAAAGTTATAATGTGCAATTCCCTAAGGGCCTCTAACGCAAGTTATGAAATCATTGTAGCAACGTCAACAGCTAATTATTCTCTAGTGGTTATTTAGATGAGATTTACAACGATTTCAAACAACTATATTTATACCTTAGCAATCTTTTTGTTACATAACTCTAAAATGTAACTAAAGTTATAATAATCTCTTTAATCGCTCAATAACCTCAGTGAAGTAACATGTGTTACACATTTACTAATAACATAAGATACTAATTAAGTAATATTTGTTGTATGCGTACGAGTAAAAAAACTACTTGCTTTTTAGTTTGAATAAACATGTCAAAAATAAATAAATCTGTTATTAAGAAAGGAATAAGAAAACGAAGCTTCGTTTGGACCAAAAATCAAACGAAATGCAGTATATGTTATAAGATTCTACCTATCTTCCCACTGCTACAATGAATTTAAGGTGCTGGAGGATTTATGTGATTTGTTACACCCAATTAATGAGCTAACAAAACTTTTTAGCGTAAAGAAATATGTTACAGTAACATTTCTGTTTCCAACATTGTATTCTTTACTAAATGGAATACTTAAATCACAAAACATTTTTACAGAACTAGTTAAGACTTTTTCAAAAGGAATTATTAAGGTCTCTAAAAGGGCGTTTTAAATGCATTTTTGCTAATGATTTTTTCTTAGCAGCTACCTTTCTTGATTTCAAATTTCGTAAATTTGAGTTTATCAAAAAAGATATTGATAGATATGAATGCATTACATAGGCAAAGATGTTTATAAAAACATTTTATGAAATGCATCTAAAAGAATCCGAAGAAATCGATATAACAATTGAAACAAATTGTTTAAATAACACTTTAAACTCATCAAACAGCTCAACTGACAATACCATAAAAGCATTTCAGCAATCGTCAACGCCACCGTTTGCAAATACTACTACTTTCGTTAACAACAAAGGACGAAAGCCATTCAACTTAATTGAACTTGTAACAGATAAATCATGTTGTCATTTAATTGAAAACAATGATAAACTGGAAAAAGAAATAAACGGTTACAGTCTGCAATACTTTCAGAGCTACGAAAATAGTGCCATTGAATTTTTCCAAGCTAATCAAAAATTGTTCCCGGTTTTGACACAAATTTCACGGGTAGTATTTTCAGTTGCAGCGACATCGGTACCATCAGAATGTTTATTTAGTTCAACCGGTTTAATAGATACGGAGCTACGGAACCGGCTGGCGCCGAGCCTATTGACGCAGTTAATTTTTATTAAAGAAAACAAATAATGAAAAACATTTCTTTATCAAATAATGTTAAAAGAGTTCGAGTTGAACTGAAATTTGTTTTCATTTATAATTCTTAGTAACTTAAAACACTTGTATTCTTTTTTGTTTATCTGATGAGCTTTTTTACAAACAGCTTAATTAATGACAAGTTATTTTCTTTCCAGTCTTTATTTTGTTTTCCTGTCTGGAAAAAACATCATTATTCAATCATTGAGCTGCCACCAGGCCAGGTGCTAGTAGGTGTCACGTGTTGGGGTGCAATTAAAATTTTTGCTAAGTAAAAAAAAAGGTCCTTGTTTTTTGAAATTCAACGACTGACTGGTCTAAAAGGTCTACATTTGCCGGCTTATTTAAAAGGGTAAATTTTTCCAAATAAATGCACATAAAATGCATTGAGGAGGGAAGGGGTGTGAACAATTTTAAATTTAAGTAATCTTTTCCCGTCACTGAATGGTTTAGAAGTATATATATAAATATATATATATATATATATATATATATATATATATATATATATATATGTATATGTATATGTATATGTATATGTATATGTATATGTATATGTATATGTATATGTATATATATATATATATATATATATATATATATATATATATATATATATATATATATATATATATATATATATATATCAGTCCCGGAACCAGCTTTTTTTGGTCTTTGAGATAGCTAACTTTCAGACATGGAGCAAGCTCCAAACATTTATATATTTATACTTATGTCAAATAAGGATGTTTTGCAAAAAATTGCAATGATTGGAGGCTGGGAACTAAAAAGCCCCAAAACTTGTGCCCCTCCTGCCCCAAGCGTGAGAGCAACAAATTGATGAAATTTTTTTTGTACTATTTGTAACTAGACTTATATTCATCGATAAATTTTAAATTTCATAGTAAAATGTTTTAGCTTTCAAAAATTATGACCATATAAAGTTAGAACCCCCCTCAATTTGAGGGGATTGTAAAGTTTATATAGTCATTATTTTTGAACGCTGAAAGATAATACTATGAAATTTAAAATTTGTCAATGATTATAAGTCTAATTGAGAATAGTATAAAAAATATTTCATCAACTTGTTGCTCTCACGTTTGGGGCAGGTGGGGTCACAAATTTTGGGGCTTATTTGTTCCCAGCCTCCAATTATCGCAAATTTTTGCAAAGCATCCTTATTTAATATAAGTGTAAACATATAAATGTTTGGCGTTTGCTTTTTGTTTGGAAGTTAGCTATCTCAAAGACCAAAAAAAGGCTGGTTCCAGCTCTGTATATATATATATATATATATATATATATATATATATATATATATATATATATATATATATATATATATATATATGTATATATATATATATATATATATATATATATATACATATATATATATATATATAATATATATATATATATATATATAAATATATATATATATATATATATATATACATACATATTTTTATATATATATATATATATATATATGTGTATACATATTTATATATATATATATTTATATATATATATATATATATATATATATGTACATATATATATATATATATATATATATATATATATATATATATATATATATATATATATATGTACATATATATATATATATATATATATATATATATATATATATATATATATATATATATATATATATATATATATATAATAAAAGGTCTACCTGCTGAAACACCCCGTGGTAAATTATTTAGGCGTCCGGTTATTTTAATACTATTATGCAAATAAAATATAATGTATTAAAATTAATTTTTGGAATAAATTTAACTTTCTAAAATTATTATTTTTTTATTCCTGAAATTAAATAAACTATTCAAAATATAATTATTTTTTAGAAAATAGTTTAGGTTATTAAATATTTTTTTGTTTTTTCGAAATTAATTTCACATTTCGAAATTATTATTTTTCATTCCAAATTAATTTCACTTTTCGACATCCACTTTTTTTTTTCGAAATTAGTTTTAAATTTCGAAATTCTTTTTTTTCTTTCGAAATTAATTTCAGTTTTCGAAATACACTTTTTTTTTTCGAAGTTAATTTCACTTTTCGAAATTCTGATTTTTCTTTTGAAATTAATTTCAGTTTTCGAAATACACTTTTTTTTTTCGAAGTTAATTTCACTTTTCGAAATTCAGTTTATTCTTTCGAAATTAATTTCAATTTTCGAAGTTCAATTTTTATTTCGAAATAAATTCAACATTTCGAAATTCCTTTTTGATTTCCGAAAATAATTTGGCTAGTTTGATTATTTTTATAAGTTTTTATAGATTTCGAGAAAAAAAATGTATTTCGGTACCGTTTTAATCGAAAATTTTTGAAATTTGCAATTTCGATAATGAACCCTTTTAAAAACAAACATTTATTTGAACTAAAAACAAATATTTATTTGAACTAAAAACAAACATTTATTTGAACTAAAAACATTTTAAAATATTCAAAGTATTAGTTATATTTACAAATATTGCTATCACAAGATATAGGTAAGATATCGTAGCTAATATCATAGATAATATCAAGATAATATCATAGATAATATTAAGATAATATCATAGATAATATCAAGATAACATCAAAGATATCAAATCAAGATATTTTAAGAGCAAGATAATCACAAGATTTTTATAAGGCAGCAGTTGTGTTATGGTTAGATTTCTGGCTTCAGAACTGGAGGTCAGTGGTTTGAAGAAGTCTTTGATCATATATGCAATATTGGTGAAGAAGAAGGTTGGTAAAGAACTTCCTGGTTAATTGCTTTTCACGGTGATAAGGTTGTTAAGACTACTTGGATCACCTAAAAAATAAAAAGATAAGAAAACATTTTAAGCAAATATAAATAATATAGATATTGCAAAATTTCTAAAAGTAGAAAAGTTGCAACACTCGATCTTTTAAAATCTAGACAACAAGAAAACTGTGAAATTCAGAAATTAAGTGATTATATCATAAAACTTTCTTAATAGAAGTTTCTTAATAATATTAAATATATTGATTTAAAATATTAAATATATTTTTAACTTTGATATTATTTGATAATAATAAATAGACTCAATGACAGGTAAGGAAACCATCCCAATTGATTACTGAATAACCACTGTGTTCTTTTTTAAACAACTTACTATAAACTACAGGAAATTTGTTTATAACTACCTTTTAAGAATTGAAAGTCTATATTTTATGGCATACCCCCTGCACATATATGTTGTATATATATATATATATATATATATATATATATATATATATATATATATATATATATATATATATATATATATATATATATATATATATATATATATATATATATATATATATATTTTTGTTTTTTGTTTTTTTGTTATTTCACCTCCCCAAGGCCCAAAGGCCACTACAGATGAGGAGGCTACTTAATTGTGGTTATAACCCTCTCTCAACTCTATAACTCCGAAACACGAACCTTGACAAACAAGGCCGCTGCGCAGAGAAACAAGTTGAGCGCAGTACTACCAGGGACGTGGTGGGGATCGAACTCGGAACCTCTCGCTTATGAAGCGAGCGCACTACCACTACACCACTACCGCCTATATATATATATATATATATATATATATATATATATATATATATATATATATATATATATATATATATATATATATATATATATATATATATAGTAATATACGAACTTATTTTTGGTTTGTCTCCACAAAGGGCAGCAAAATATAATCATTTAGCTATTGTTGATCACCTGTGAAAGTTTTGAGTTGTCAATTGCTGATTTTTTTTAAAATGCTGTTATTTCATTAGAAAGACCTAAGTTTGATGTATATTATTCTAATAAAAGTGCAATAAATATATTTTAAAGATGTATAAAGTTATATTTATAATTAACTGTCTTGGCTAAAGGCTAATTCATTGGATTACTTAAAAATATATGTTATAAAAAAACATACTATAAAAACAGAGGAGACTGTTAATGGTATCAATACAAACATTAAAGCAGTTTTTTTAAAGTTAAAAGTTAGAGTTGATAAAAATTATTTTTTAATAGCCTTTTTTAGTGTGCTTTATATAAAATTTAAAAAAACATTGAAAAATTAAAATATTAAAATTTCTTTTATGTTTTTATTTTGTACTTTATATAGATAAATACTTTATTTTAAGTATAATTTTTAAAATATCTTTAAAGCAATTTAAGTAGCGAAAGATGTTCATATTTTAATAATTGAATATGAGTTGATGTTATAAATTTTTGTTTACAATAAAAAAAAAACATTTCTTAATAAATTCATTTTGATGTATATTACATCACACATATTGCTATGTATGATACGTTGCTATGTATGATAGTTGCAACAAAACAATACATTTTCAAATTTCAAAATCGCTTTTTCAAATTTCAAGAACTCTGTCAGCGGTTGGTTATCCAAAAACTTCATATATGTATATATATATGTATGTGTATATATATATATATATATATATATATATATATATATATATATATATATATATATATATATATATATATATATATATATATATATATATATATATATATAGATTATATAGATATATAGTATATACACTGGCAAGCAAAAAAAAGTGAACAGTACAATTTTTCAGTAAATTATGTATTAATAATCAATTAAAAATATAATACATAAAATATAACATATCGCTTATGTTAAATACATATACATACACATATATACGACTCATTTTGAAAAAAAAAATTAATATTTTGTGTGGCCACCACCATTTTTCATCACTTCATTTAATCGACGCGGCATCGACTCAATTAAATTTGCTATCAAACGGTCAGGTATCGTAACCCAAACTTGTTTAATGGCTGCCCAATGATCATCCAAAGATGAAATATTATTTTTATGGACCTTTTTATCCATATAGTCCCACAAATTTTCAATGGGATTAAGGTCTGGACTTTAAGCAGGCCAATTTTCAAAAAGGAAGATATTGTTATCCTTGAGCCATTTTTTAACTTGTTTAGACGTATGGCAAGGAGCATTGTCATGTTGAAATTTAATTTCATCCTCTTCTAATTCTTCCAGTGTGGGCAGTAAAGATTTATGTAGAATACTAATGTATTCTTTGGAATTTATTCGTAATCCATCTTCGACTGCAATCCATATGCAATCTGCCCACACCTTTGGCAGAAAAACAACCCCAAACCATAATTCCAAGATTACCCTTTACCGTTTGGTGAATACAATCTGGATTTAATTGTTTGTTCTTACGTCTAATGCACATCTGTGAACGATCTGAATGCAAACAAAATCGTGATTCATCTGACCATAATATTTTTGTCCAGTCTGTGTTTTTATTATATTTTACCCAAGAGGTACTTTTTTACATGGGTGTATTTTGAACCCCTGATCTTTAAGACGCCTCGAAATTGTCCATCGGCTAACCTTTTTATCATCAGAACACGTAAAAGTTTCTGCGATATGCGTCATAGTGGTTTTTCGATTTTTTAAAACATTCAATTTTAACTTGTGACAATCTCTTTCCGTCATTTTTCTTGGTCTGCCAGAACCTTTTTTTCTAGCTGTTGTTTTATTGTTTTTCTGACGTGAAAGTATCTTGTGAACTCCACCAACACTAATGTTTACACATTGAGCTTTCATAATTTGAATAATTTGGCGTATCGATTTACCGGACGCACTCATTCCAACAATGATTCCTTTTTGTTCCATTGTTAAATGAGGTCCTCTGTGAAAGAAAAATGATAATATTTTTATAGTAATATATGAAGAAAATATTTATTTAATGAAAAACTATGTATTCTAAATGAATATTTTTTTTTTCATAAGAATCCAATAACATCAAAATTAAAGGGGATTTTTCATTTTAAATAAGTTAGAGGCATAAATAATAACCAAAATAAAAAAAATAAAAAATTACCTTTTATTTGGAGACATTTTTTTCCTTTTATTTTTTATAATAATAATATTGCGATAATACGTCCTATTTCACCCACGCTCTAATATCAACTACAGATTTTGCTGACAACGTTCACTGTATTCATATCTAATGTTTAGAAGTTTATTCATGTTTTCTTTGAAAGATAAACGTAAATTCTTTGATAGTACAAACAAAAATAAACAAGCTTGTATGAGTTTCTGTCCAGAGCTCTTTCATTTTATACGTAAGCAGTCGCTGTTCACTTTTTTTTGCTCGCTAGTGTGTATATATATATATATATATATATATACAGTATGCGACAGAAGTGTTTACATGTTTTTGAAAAATTTTCTTTTTTAAAATAAATGATTGAAATACATGTATATAATCAATATATATATACCAAAATAAAGGTAATTCTTTGTAGTTTCATGTTTTGAGCCTGAATTTAAATGAATGAGAAGTGTTTATAGCAAATTATTTATTGAAACAAAAGGTCAGATGTAAACAGTTTTGTCGCGATTTATGCTATTATTAATTTTAATGCGAAATTAATACTTTGTGGCTATATTTTTAATTTGTTTAAATAAAACATATCTCAATTAGTAATAAACGGTTTATTTAAACTTAAAATTCGTAATGTAAACAACAGAAAAATTATAATTGAAAGAATGAAGAAAGTGTCAAAAGAAATTGAAAATTTAGCTGTTCAGAAGCTTAAATCAGGATTGTCTCTTCGTGAGATAGGAGGAGAACTTAATATATCTTATTCTTTAGTCTATAAAATTAAGAAGCGAAACGATATAGAGGAGAAATGCAACAAAAATGGACGCAAGAAAATTTTCACTACTCGAGATCATAGAACAATTTCTAGATTAATCATGACAAATAAAGCAAAATCAGCACACGATGTAAAGAAACAATTAAATAATGCTCAAAGTACAGTGGTAAGTACTCGAACAGTGCAGAGAGAACTCAAGAGAATTGGATTCAAGGCAAAAAAGAAGATCAAGAAACCACTACTAACAACGAAACATCGTAAACAACGATTGGAATTTGCAAAGAAGTATGAAAACTGGACTTTTGCTGAGTGCTGAATTTTGTTTACTAATCTAATATAAGCAATGTTATGCAAACGAGTCATCCAACAGCTTTATCATCAATTTTAAAAAGTCCAACACCAAGTATCTGAGAAAAATCACACATAGAAATCAGGCAATTCACTAGAAACATTCACTGTAAAACTTCTTTAGTAACAGAATAGTGCAAAATTGGAGCATCCTAACTAATGATTTAGTGGTTCCAAAAACAGTTTTAAGGTGTTAGCCAGCCCAATGGAACCTCCTATACTGCGGAGTTCCAAGTTGGGTTTAAAATTCCAAAAATTCAATGACCTTTTTATTGGTTTTTGTTTTTTTGTTTTGTTTTGTTTTTTGTTTTTTCAAAGTAATAGGACAATATCAATAAAAATGCCCAATATTTTGTAGAACAATAACAACATATATTTCCAATATCTCAAAAAAACGGTAAAAAGTATATTCCTGGCTAACACCCTGAGTTTATGAATTTAAAAACAAATATGATAACTTGAAAAATTTTATCATCAATCAATATTGCATAGCAATTTATAAAAAATTTAATTTGAAATCCACGATATTTTCTCAGGAAAAAAAAAAAGGCTGCAATTATTAAAACTGCATTTAAATAAATTACAATTAAATAGAATTATTAATCGTTATTATGAATAGAAAATGTAAATGAAAATATGTTATATGCAAATGTATAAAATCCGATATGTTATATACCATGCACAAATGTCTGTAAGTGTAAACATTAGTATTACTGACTGTAGGTAACTTGAGTAAATCATATGTGTAAGGGTTGTGTATGTATTATTAATATTATTAGAAAATATTTAAAACTTTTTTAACAAGAAGTCTTTTCTGCTTGAACTGCTTTATTTTAAATTTTTGTATTTATGCTATTTGAAAAAATCAGAATAACAGAAAAAATATTATCCAATTACTAAGCTACTGATATTATACTAAAATCTTAAAATTGAACGTTTTTAAAAGTTTTATAACATTATTCATTAATTTACCATGACTCTCTCCCCCCACCCCTCTTGATAGTTTCTGTTTGGTAAAATTTTTATCATAGTTTAATAATCCGCCAAATCTGCTATTAAAATTTGCTATTAAAAATCTGCTATTTTAAATCTACTATTAAAAATCTTATATTTCAAATTTGCTATTAAAAACAGCTTAATCGAAAGATTTAAAGTTGATTTAATTGCGAAAAAGTTGGAGCAAGGAAGGTGTAACAAATAAAGTTATTCGACATACCTAGCTCTCTATGACCCATTTTACGGTTCCTCTTTAGCTTGTATAATGATAATGTTTGTGATAAAAAACCTTTATAAAGTTCTTTTAATTCAAAAAATTTCATTTTTTTGAATAAAAAAATTTCCCAACATTTTTACTCACACTTATCAACCATCCCTTTCATTTATTTTCATACATCCCCCTCTTTTAGTTTTTAGGAATTTGCTCATTTCTTTATACACATTTATTGTGTTGCTTATTTTTTATTTTTGTATATTAGAGTGCAATGAAGGATGGGTATGTTATCACAAAACAGCAAGATGTTAATTTTCTTGCACAAAAACTTTCTTCTCTCCATGTTCAAGTTAGTATTTTTTCTTTTGTTTATTTTTTTTTTTTTTTTAATGTATATATATTATTAAAATTTTAGTTAAAAGAAAATTTGATTTCCTTTAAGAAATTTTATTTGATTAATTGATTTCTAATTTAAGGTTTTGAATGAAAAAGGTGTTGGTATGAGTTCAGTATTGATGTCCTTAAGTGGTGGTCAATACAGAAGTAATAATCTAACAAATATTCATGGCTTTCTCAGCTTCACTTATCTGGTAATATAATCATAGCCATGACAAATTTATTATCTAATAAATCTAAAAAAAAAGTACTAAAAAAATTATTTTGAGAGATTTAGAATTTTAAGTACTAATAAGTTAGATATAACACATGTTACTTAAGTGTTATTTTGATAGTTACTTGGTTAATATTAAGTAAAAGTTGTAACTTTTACTTTGTAAGACTTCTACTCAATTTTTTGCCAAAAAATTGTAATAGTAATTAGGGAAAAAGCTTTGGGGTCAAAAATTATGGCATTATAATTTATTTATTTTTGTCATTAAGTTCTTATATTTATCTATTTTTATTCTTCTTATAGTTATTTATTATATAATTTTATTATATAAATACAGGGCTCGAAATAACAAACTTTTTTGTCGCTGACAATTTGTCTGTTAAATCCTCAAGTATGATGGACATGTCCAATAAAAATTGAAGAAGTTCAATTGAACGCCATTCCTCACCACGCATAAAATATTTTGTTTTTACAACTTGACTAAGCAATTGGTTTTGACAACTCATTTCAAAATGTGCTGAAAGTAAAAAGGAAATTTGTAAGATAAATTATCTAACAAAAAGAAAATCTTAAAGAAAAAGTAAAAATTTTAGCTCAAAAAACTAAAATTTGAAAAGGAAGATATTATATCACATTTTTTAAAAATTACTATACTATGTGAAATGCTTTGTAAATTATTAAACACATAAACTATTATGTAAATATATTTAATACATAAATTATGTAATTATTAAATACATAATTAAATATATAATAAAAATGTATAATAAAAATACAAAATTGTTAAATACATAAATTATGTAATTTTTTTTTTTTTTTTACAATTCACCTCCCCAAAGCCAATAAGGCCACTACAGATAAGGAGGCTACTTGTGGTGATAACCCTCTCCCAACTCTATAACTCTGAAACACAAACATTGACAAACAAGGGCACTGCTCGGAAAAGTAGTTTGATCCCAGTACTACCAGGGGCGTGGTGGGAATTGAACTTGTAACCTCTCGCTTATAAAGCGAGTGCTCTTCCACTACACTGCTACCACATTAGAAATATATTAAATACATAAATTATTAAGTTTACTTATTACTTTGTTAAATAAAGTAACAAATTAGTTATGTTTACAATTTACCATTTTATTTAAATTATCAAAGAATAATATACGTAATTACATTTATATAAATATGTAATTAATATAAATATGTAATAAATATAATTAATTTTATAAAAATTTGATAGCGAAATTTTTTATCGCAAAAACAAACGTTATGTATCAACTCAAATTTAATAGTGTAATAAAAAGTACTGATTTTTATAAGTATTAAAATAACTATTTTGTAAAAATTTTTATTAAAAAAAAAATTCAAATGGGATTTTAAAAGCTAAAATCGTAGCTGCAAAGCAAAACTTAATTCAATTTTTGGCAAAATTGGCTTTTTTGGTTTAAAATACTCCTTAGGTGCACAAAAGTATGGAAACAAAATTGATTTAACTTTTGCACCTATGAGTAAAATTCAAATATTTTATGTCCGGAAAAAAAAAAATGAAACAACATTGTTGCTGAAAAACAAAACTATCCTAAATCCATTTTTTGGCAAAAAAAAACTTTTTCCGTTTAAAATACTTAATACATATAATAACTGAAAAACAAGTGTATTTAATTGAAAAAATCAAAAGCGAATTTAAAATTAATTTAAATTTAAAACTTTAAATGTCTTTTTCTTCGAACAGCCAAAATGGACTTAAGATGGTCTTGTTTTGCAGCAGCAATTTAATTTGTAGAATTTTGTTGTATTTTATATAATTTTAAAATAATCTCAAGTCCATTTGCATTGTTGTTTCTCATAAACATAAATTTTTTATTTTTTATTTGTTACATTATGAGAAATAATAAGATTTTCTATAAGTATAACTAGTTGCAATGTTTTAATATAAATTATAAAGACTGGGCTACTTAATTCAAAAAAATATAATGCTTATACCATCTTTTAAAAAAATGAATTACATGAAAAAAATTATGTATTTTATTACCGTAGCTGTGTTTTCAACTTTAATTTTTGTTTTGTATGAACAATAAAAAGTTTCAAAAATAATGTTTATATACAATACTGAATTTGTTAATAATTTTGAAACAACTAAAATGATTAGAAAATAAATGCACATAAAATATGGGTCAAACAAAATCACCGGTAGATTTTTTTTTTACCAAACAATGTCCGATGTCCGGCGCTTATTTCAAATCCTGTATTAATATAATATATTTCTTTATTAAAGTCATGTAAGTTATATTTTAAAAATAAATATGAAATTCTAACTTATCTAACTAAAAAATCAAACTGTTTAAAAAAAGAAGTGAGATTTTATATAAGTGTAAATATAAAAACATGTTCAATTTTACGCTAGTGATAAGCAAAGTTAAAGAACAGTTTTTAATTTTTTGATTTAAAATATATGGCTGAAAAGTGTGGACTGGCACAATAATTTATATATAATCAAAACTTTGAATTGATTGGTTTTAGAGTTTAAACGTGATCATAGAAGCATTGCAGAAGCCTTTAGTGGATCTAAAATGGAGTACTTCATGTTTAACACAATGTTTTACATATTAAATATAAAATGCAGTAATAGTGTAGTGGTATAGCAACCACTACACCACTCGTAATATTTTATGTTTGAATTTTTTTATAGCTATTGATGAGACTTGGATCTTCCATTATCATCCTAATCTGAAACAAGAATGTTTACAGTAGGCCGAAGCTAGTTGTTTGGCTCATAATTGTTTGTAGTAGTTGTTGTTTGTAGTAGTTTGTTTGCGGTAGTTTGTTTGTATTTGTTGTTGTTCATAATAGTTGTTGTTTGTTGTAGTTTGGCTCCAAAAAAGGTAAAGTCAGAAGCTTTTAGGCTTTAGGAGGTTAAAAGAGTTTTGTTGATTGATTATCTTGAAAAAGATAAAACAATTAACTCATAATATTTTTATCTTTTGAATCAGTTGAATAAAAACAATAGTTGATAAAAAAATACCTGGTTACACAAGAAAACATTTTTCATCGATGTCTTGCACTTGCAGTCAAGTGTTTTGTGTCAAAGTAACAAATAGAATGAATGAATTTTTTTTCTACATAGCTGAAAATTTAAGTTGGTACATAAGGTAAAGAAAAGAGTTAAAGATCAAGAAAGCATCAAAAATCTTTAATTTATATGTAATGATGAAAAGTAAAGATAGGAGAGAATTTAAAGCACCAATGTTTCAAGAGAAAGCATGTAGAATCATTGAAATAAATGTGTTAAAGTTGAGACAGAAGAAAACTAATTTTATTAAAAAAAACTCATTTCTTCATTTTTGCAAAGACTCCAAAAAAATATCTAACCAAACTGTATATATTTTCAAACTGACTTAAGAAATTCATCCATTAATTCTAAAATCTTATATTGTTGTAAGTATCTATTAACTACTGTCAACCATATACATTCTTTTTACAGCAATACAAAAAATATAAAAATTATACTGGCCTATTAATTGGAGCATAAAATCTTGGATTTCCCCTCAAGTTAAATAGAAAATAGTTTTGATATCGTTTTCAGAGTGTTTTCGATATTTAAAACTGTATGGTATTTTTTTACAATTTATTAAAATCTTTTTATGTTTTATGTAGTAAATTTAATTAAAAAAAAACTAATTAAAAATTCATACTAAAAAAGTAGAAGATTTCACTCTTTTTCTATGACTTGTTCGATCCACTGCCTCTCCTCATTACATTATTTGAATATAAGATCTAATGATTTTATATTCGAATAATGTAATTTTTTACATATCAAACATACATTAGCAAAAATTAGAGCAAATGGAATGGTTTCTTTAAAAAAACAAGTTTTTCTTTTCAGTTCAGTATAGTCGAGTAAAAACCCAGGTTTTGTTTATTTTAGTTTTTTTTTTGTGTGTGACAGCACTTATTTCAATGCAATACTGTATTTTAAAATTTTTGTTTCTTGATTTGTATTTTATAAAAAATGGAAATAATATTTAGAAGCTATGAAAAATATATTACCCATTATGAGTGTATTTCTGTAAAAATTAACAATGTGCAACAAGCAACGAAGCAGATTAACAATTAGTATCTAATTGTAAATTTGCTTTGCTGTTATTTCCATTTCTTTATTTCTATGTTGTTATTTCTATTTTGTTATTTGTATTTTGTTATTTATATGTTGTTATTTTTATGTTGTTATTTCTATTTTGTTATTACTTTATTGTTATTTCTATTTTGTTATTTCTTTATTGTTATTTCTATTTTGTTGTTTCTATGTTATTTCTATGTTGTCATTTATATTTTGTTACTGTAATAGATTTAAACAGCAGTGTCATTAGTAATTTTTACATTTATGTTATGTTTATTATGATGCTCTGAATACAAAATACAAAAATCTAAATAATGAAAATAAAGAATATGTTACTATTATATTTTATTCTTTTGGTCTTTGATTGAAAAATTATTAGTTAACATAATTAACATAATTTTTCATGTAAACTTTTATTTTTGTTATAGAACCCTGGGCAATATTTTTTGCGTCCCATGCAGAAGGAATATAAGTTTGAACCAAGTAGCAAGGTATTTGTTTTGTTATTGCAGGAAATGTTTTATCATGCTTGCAAATGGATTTGAGCAAAATTTTATGACATACTTGTAAAAAGTTTCTGAGAAAAAAATTAGAAAAAATTTATATAAATGAAATAAATTTTGTTTCATATTAATTGCATAAGTATGCACATAAATAATAAGTAAATACATAAGTTAAGTGTTAATCAAGCTTTTAATTCTTGTAATGTTTCCATCAGCAGAGAGCACATTGTACTAGAACCATAGTAACAGTGTTACAAATAGAATTAGATAAGAGTTTTAGAACTAAATAAGAATTTTTTATTAACATACTTTTAGATGATTGATATCAAAGAAGGTGAAGAGTTAGCTATTGTTATAAGTGGCACAAGAGTGGCCTTCAGGTATGACTAAAATTACAAGTTAAACTTGATTTTTAATTTTAATTCAATGTGGATTCTATTTTATTACCTTTTTTAGTTTTTGCTTTCAGTTGCGTTGGTTTTTTATCTACTTTATCTGGGATACCACAAGAAAAAGTAGCAATTGAGGTATATTTTTGTTTAATTGCAAAAGTGCATTATTATTCATTAGTTTTATCATAATATATAGGGTAAATTGCCTAGTTATTAATACCTTTTTTTTTACCAAGTTCCTGATAAATAAGTCTTAGCCTATAATTTGATAGTTGGGCTTAACAATTCTTTTAAAATGAATGAATTTGATTATAAATAAGGGGGCTATAACACCTAAAAGAGGTAAATGACAACCACTAGCAAGAAACATGTGAATGTCATCTGGGCAATTAGAGAGATTAAAAAAAAATTTTAAACTCTGACTACTGCAAATATTACAAACATGCCAATTTTTTAGAATATTCTTAAGAAATTTAGAAGATGTAAATGAAATAATTTAAAAATCAAAAAAAATTATAAAAACACAATTTACTATTTTAAATTAATTAAACATGCATTTAATCAATTTTTTTTAAACAAAATGGCAATAATAAAATTTTCATCAACCGCAAAAACTTTTACCCAGATTGCCCAACATGCAATTTTTTTGCTTATGAAAAAATGATTTGTATAAAATAGTTCTTGATTTTGCTGCTTTTGCTCTCATTTGAAACTATAAAGTTCAAACATGATGCATTCAAGCTAAAATACCCTCCCCCCCCCCTCCTTTCTCCCTCCTTTGTCTTGCAATGTTTTGAAATCTTGTTTTTCTGGTTTCAATAGTGAACATAAATTGTGGAATATTCTAGAATAATAAATACAAGTTTGAGCTTAGATAAGAAATATAATAATCAAAATAAATAATGTATGCAAAAGATCAAATAATTTGTAATCGTTTTGAGAGAAGAAAATATTAAAATAAATATATAAGTTTTATTAGTGAGGAATCAAAAATCAAAATTCATATATTGATCTAGATATTATCCCAAGCACAATTCTATTAATTTAACTGAAAAATTTATGAAAGATTTTAAAGAGAAATGAAAATCAAGGATGAATCCTAACTTATATTATATAGCCTTATATATCCTAACCAACTGAGCCTTATAATATTCATCTTACAAGCAATGTTGGATTTGAGGGTTTAACTGAACAGTCTGTTAATAAACAGAGAACTGAAGATGAGGGGGACAGATTGTCAGTTCCAGTTAAAGAATCATTTTTCTTTCATGTACACAGGCTTGGACAGTAATGACGTGAGATCAAATGCTTATGCTGACCATGCAAATGATTTTTTTTATTTTTGACTACTTGACCATGATTGTTTAGATGTTTTGATGATATAAACATTCGAGAAATGTGCTGAAAAAAGAAATTCGAATCCAAAAGTAATTAGGAAGAAAATTAAAAAAAAACTAATGAAAAAAGAAAACAAATCTTTTTGAAAACGAAAATATATAAGCACTAAAAAAAAACTCCAAAACACTCAAACTTGAAGTGAAAATTACTTTTGTTAGGTTTTTAATTGCATTTGAAATAAATTACTTTAAATCTTATCTTTTGAAATGTTTTATTAAAGTTACACAAAACGCTTTTATGTTAAGTAACAAATTACTTGTAATGATTGTTTAATAAATGAACAAATTTCATTTTAATTATTTAAAAGTGTTACATATAATATTTTTAAATTGTATAAACATTTATTTTTTCAAAAAAATTTGCAAAAAAAAAATTGTTAAAAAAATAATGTAGTTTTTTTAATAGTAACGAATTTAATTAAAAAATAACTAAAATAATTAACTTTTTCATGTATATCGTAATTGAGAGTAAAAAAATTTTTTAATTAAAACATGAAAAGATTTTAAAAATTGTAAGATAAAAACATTACAAAATACTTCAAAAGTTTTACATTAATTAACAAAATACATGTTTATATAAGTAAAAAAAAGTTATTTTATATTTTTGTATAGTTTATATATTGTATAATATAAAATGTTCCTTGAGTCTCACAGGGATCAGTCCTTGGCCCCCTTCTTTTTGTGTTGTATATTAATGACCTACCAGATAATTTGACACACAATATAAAATTATATGCTGATGATAGCAAAATCATTGGGGTAATCAGCTCACCATCAGATGTAGATTTTTTACAAGCTGATATCAATAAAGCTGTTGAATGGTCAAGAATTTGGCAGATGAAGTTTAATATAACAAAATGTAAGATCATGCATATCAGTAAAGGATCGTCTAAATCAAATCATAAGACCGTGAAGCATGGTGGAGGCAATGTAATGGTCTGGGGGTGTTTTTCTGCTAACGGTCTAGGTCCAATACATCGAAACGATGAAATAATGGACCGTTTCATGTATAAAAATATCCTGAAAGATGTTATGTTACCTCATGCTGAATGGAATATGCCAATAAAATGGGTTTTTCAGCAAGACAACGATCCGAAACACACTGCAAAAGTAGTCAAGCAGTGGTTTCAAGACAACCACCTATCGGTGATGGATTGGCCGCCTCAATCTCCGGATCTCAACCCTATCGAGAACCTGAAGGAGATCGTCAACCCAGAATTAATTGTGAAGGTGTTCGTAATATGGATCAACTGTTTGAACAAATCCAAAAGGCCTGGGCAGCAATTCCACAAAGTTTCATTGATCACCTGATCGAATCTATGCCTCGAAGATGCAAGGCTGTGATCAACAACAAAGGATTCGCCACAAAATATTGATAGCGAAATACAGCTTGGTCAACATTTTGTCGAGTTGCACTTGTTTTGTCCAGAAAAAAATCAACTTTTTTAATACTTTTGATTAATTTATTAATTTTCTTTGAGAGAGAGAGAGAGAGAGAGAGAGAGAGAGAGAGAGAGAGAGAGAGAGAGAGAGAGAGAGAGAGAGAGAGAGAGAGAGAGAGAATATATATACTATGTGTGTGTGTATATATATATATATTTATATAATAAATAATATATATGTTTTTGCGATATATTTCGTTTATAAATATAGACTTAGCCGTACTCTAACTCTTCTGTTGATGTATGTTTGATATATGATATATTTCAATGTGACTAACATTTTATACACTTTTTTTGCTTTAGGCTGTTGGAATTCACAAATGCTCAGATTTACATGAAGCATCTATTTCTGATGCAAGTGGACAATACAGAATACGAGGTCTGCAGGTATGTCATTTTAGAACTCTTTATACTTTAAATCAAATAGAATTTTGCAAGTAAATAATTGATAATATTTTAGTGGATTTTAAAATAGATTTGGCACAGTGAAGGTTTTCAAAAGTTTGCTTTGAGTTTATTTGTGAATAATTTGCCAAAATGGGAAAATAATAATTTTAAAGGTTAAAATCATTTTTAGTTCAACTATTAAAGTTATTTCTAAAAGTAGTACAAATTCGCTATTTACTAAAATGAAAGTTTTGCAACATTTTGGTTTTAAATTATTTTTTTTTTTTTTTTACAGCAACTGTAATATGTTACATTTATTACTGTAAAGGAAGACTAAATGTTTGTTAAATGTATTTTGTAATAAAATATTTGTTAGCTCTTTGTTGCCATTACTTATAGGTAACACAACTATTTCTTCATTTTTTTCTATATATATTAATTTGATCAAATGCTAGTTGTGACCCAACTGCTTATTTGTTCTGACTCCATTAAAAAATTGTAAGAGAAAATAAAAAAAGAGTTGCTAGGGCTAATTATTTAAATAATTGCTTTGCTGTTTTTTAGTTAAATTTTTTAAAACTACTAAAAATATAAGTTGCTTAAATTTTACTATTTATTTATATATATATATTTTTATTTATTTATAACTTTATTTAAATAACTAGTTATTTATAAAAGCAAATAAAATTTTGAAAATTAAAAGTTTAGGATGTGTGGCTCTAATTTGTAAGTAAATAATTCAAGACCCTAATTGGCTAATGTTTCTAATTGGCTGTTGTTTCTAATTAACTAATGTTTTAAGATGTTTTAAAAAATAAAGAAGTTTCAGTTAGCATTGAAAAGTTTTAAATAATTTTCATCAAATAATCTCATACAAATCAAAACAAAAGCACAATTACTTATCAAAGGTGCGCTAATAGTGGTTGTATGGTATACACAGTAGCTTATGACTTACTTTGAACCTTATAAAAATTACAAGAAGTTATACAAATAGTTTAATCCTGCATTTCTTCATGAATAGTGTAATCTTTGTATAATTCCAGCGTGCTTTTGCTCAGAAAGGCATCTGAAGAATTAATTTAACAAAAATAAATATATTTAACATTAATTCAAAAATGGTTTATGACTTATTTTTATTTTCTTCAAAGACATACTCAAAACAGTCTTAGAAATTCAAAAATATTGGGACTTTTATCAGCTAATGCTATTAAATATCTCTTTTTTAGTTTCTTTCATATTTTTAATATAAGAAAATATTACAAGTTATTACTAAAGAAAAACATGTGCAAAATAACTCTTTGGTTCATGTAAACTTTGAAATTCAAATTACACATCACAACCTATTGTTGCTGACCATGATAAAATAGATTATAATACAGTATAATACACAATGTTGACCGTAAAAAAAAAGTAGAAAGTAAAAAAAAAATTGTTTAGTAGCCTAGGAACCTAGCAAATAAAAAAAAAATATCATATAGTGATATAAATATTAAATGTATACAGTAAATCTTATTACAATTTTTTAATCTTTTTTTTTTTTTTTAATCTATTTTTTAATTTTCTTTTAATTTTTTGTTTTCAAAACTTTTAATATATCTTTGTTAAGTGTTGTAATAATTTTATGGTCCTTAAGTGTTTTAATAAATAACTTTATATGAAAATTTTTATCACTAAATATTTAAGCTTTTAATTACTAATTTTTTATTTTTTTTTAAAATCATTTTAATTACCCTTCCCAAAGTCGAGAAGGCCGCTACAGTTGAGGAGGCTACTTTAACTGTGGTTACAACCCTTTCTTTAAACATCTATTTAAATTTTTAATTATTTGGAACTAATTTTTTATTTTAAATCCCATATTAAACTTACTACAAAAAACAGATGACTGCTATGTTAAAACAAAGTGAATCCTATTATGTACACAACAACCTGTTTACAAACTCATGATTAAAGTTGCAAAAAAACGTTGTTTTTTTATTTGTATTTTTTTTGTGTGCAAAAAAACAAGTTTTTTTTTGTTTTTGTTTTGTTTTTTATGTTTGTTTTTTTGTTGCTTTTTTTTAATTAAAGATTTAAAAAAAAAAAAAGTTATATGTTATATATAATTTAACATAATCTTAACAGTCAATACAAACTTAAATAAATAGTTATTTTTTAGACATCAGGTTCTTTATTCTAAATTTCCTGTTCAGTAAAGTTATCAATTAAGAAGGCAAATACGGGTTCGTTGAAGTCACTTGATATGTTTTCCTCTTAACTCTGTACAGTAAGATTGCCTAGATTAAATTCTTGCCTTTGACTTTGAGTTGTTGATGATTCTGTATCACATTTTTGATTTTTGAGTTCTAAATTGTGGGAAAATTTTTTTTTGATGTTCGGTCATTTGTTAATCTATTCTGTTTTTGATTATGGATCCAAGATTGTCGACTAAATGTTCTTTCGGTCATTTATTAATCTATTCTGTTTTCAGTCATTTGTTAATCTATTCTGTTTTTGATTGTGGATCCAAGATTGTCGACTAAATGTTCTTTCGACTGCCGCACTTGTTGGTGAAAGTAATAGAATTTTACTTGCAATACTTGACAGTATTGGAGTGCATGAACAACATATTCCCTTACACCAACTCGCAGGAAATGTTTGTTTTACTGAAGCCTATATAAATGGTTTTGAAAAAAGTTCTTCTTCAGATCTATAGTCAGCAATCTCACCCAAAATTTTGTCCTCACAGTCCTTAATCGAAGGATCCAGTTTTCCTAAATTATGAAGGGTTGCAATGGCATCAATCTAAAACAGATGTTTTCAATCAATTAATAATTCATTTTAAATGTAGAAAAGTTAAATAATTGAACTTTCAAAAAGTTTTTTGCTTTTTTTAGTATAAAAAAACACTCAAATAAAGATTAAATAATTAAGAACACACTGTTTCATCTCCAGAGATATGACATCCTTTATATCGTAGATCCAGTAAATTTGCAGCCAAGTGAATATTTTGAATCTGAAATTTTCTTCTTCTGGCAATTATTTCCATCATAGCATATTCTTCTTTTTTTAGTATTGGGTTGCAAAGAATATTGTCCTGAAAAGATTTTTCTAAAAAAGCTTTTCAGGACAATATTTTTTTAGCAACAAATTTTTTTCTTAGCAAGTGATTTAGCTTCATCATCTATAGCTAATCCCCGCAGTGCTAACCTGTTGTTGTGAAGACTTTCCATACACTGGATAATTAAATCCCATCTAAAGGAACAAAATATTGAAATTAAACACTTAACTGTCTAATTTTAAGGCTAATACTATACTTACAAACTGAATTTGATGATTCAGATAGATAAATAGCTGTGACAAAACCACCACCATCAGAATCTGAAAGTCCTCAAATTTCTTAGAGATTGAGGACCTTTTTTTTTTAGGAGATGCAAACATGGTACAAAATACAAAAATATTTTAACTGCCACCCCCCACCCCACACCACCACCAAAAATTCCTGGATCTGACACTGATAAGTAGTGTAATAGTAATTAGATTGAATTTTTAACAAAAGTTTTAACTGGAAGTTTTAAGTTGAATAGCTTGTCCAAATTTCTGCTGGTGTTGTTTTAATAAAGCTGATAAAATTTGTGACTTTTTTATCGCTTTTACCACCATTGTGCAATCTTGTTGGAAAGCTGCAATTGATTCAAGGTTACTTGCATCAGTGAAAATCAAATTTAGTGAATGGGCCAGGCATTCATAAGCGTATATGTGAGGAAAATTGTGAACAATTAGTTTCCATGCTCTTTTCATATTGGTTGCATTGTCAGTTGTCACATACTATTTTTTTAAATTGTTTTTGCTATATAATCACCAGTATGACTTTCTGCACCTAAAAAAGCGTTAAATAAACCATTATCAACAAAGGTTACTTCAAATTATTTCAAAAAACTTATATTAGATATTATTTTAGAGATTAAAAATTATGGTATCTGACTATTATGAAATATTATAAGTAAATTAATATTTAAGTTATAAGTAATATTTAAGTTATAAGTTAATTATAAGTAATATATTATATAGTAAAAATAATCTCAAAAGATTACCTGTTTCGATGCTGTTCCAAAATACTGGTTGAGGTATTGTTACAAAAAAATTATTGATTCCTTCATTCCTGCAATTAGTAAAATATGATTAATTAATTACAACAAGTAATTAGTAATCCATTTGCTAACTAATTAATAATATTGATAGATAAATTGGTTTATTTGCATATTATTTATTTATTTTTTAATTGTTTTCCATTCAAATTCTATTTTGTACACATACAAATTCTAAATTATTCAAATTCTAAATTATTCACTTGGTTATATCGAGTTTAAAATTATGAATATCTAGGGCACAAATCAGAATTTATATAAAACCATCCCAAATTTGAGCTACATTTTTTTTACCTGATATTGCTCCATCCATCACATAAAATTGCTACACTTGAGGCAGTTACCACAAGTTCTTTAATGGTTTTTGAGGTTTCATTATAAACCCTTTCAAGCAAGGAATTAGACAACGTATCACAATTAGGTAATTTAAATGCAGGTTGCAATTTTGCAAAATATTTGAGCCGCAATTTATTTTCAAAGTCTCAATAAGCATCCAGTACCATAGACAGCGCGTGCTAAATCCCTTTGTGGTTCATCCTGTAAAGTTTTACATCATGATTTTTATTTGAAGTTATTTTTTTACTGTTTATTTATGTACTTCATTATTGCTAGACTATTCATTGCAATCAATATTTGTAATAACTAAATTAAATACTTACTATTTGTTCATTAGTCATTTTGTCTGAGAAAATATAGGTTGCAATTTTATTATTCTGAACTCTTGTTGAAGAATGTAGTTGTTTTAAGGGAGTCCATTCCAATTCATTCTTATTCTGTTTAAAGATTTCAATTCTTGAGGTTGTAGGCCTACTTTAGCTTCTAAAGGAATTTGAAGTATGAAAGAATGACTCAATTGGAGTTTGCAATGTAGTAGATAGCAAGCATATTTTTTTTCCCTGCTTCTCCTTCTTGAGCAACTAAATTTTCGGGAACAATTTCTTTTAATATTAAACCTGTTTGACCTTTTTTTTGTTTTAAGGGAACTTCATTTAAATACTTATTTTTTATTTGGTCACCACATTTCATACAATTAAATGTGTGCTTGGCCATTCTTCTGCCATTTTTTGCTAATTTTAGGCTGCAAATTTGCATACAACTTGTTGAATTTTAAAACCTCCAGGTTCTACATGTGTCTCATTGAAAAAAGTAGCAACAAAACATTACTTTCTGCCTGGCATAGTTTTTTTGAGGTTGCTAGTTTATTTATATGTATTAATTATATGAAACTATTTTTTTAGAGTTTATACAACATTTACAATTTATACTAAATAAAAATTTTTAAAATGACAAATTTAAATATTTTAAATATTTTAACTCCATTTCTAAACTATGATTAAAAAATACCTGTTACAAACAAACGAAATTAAACTTTCAAAATAAACCTATTACTAATAGCTAGGTTTATTTTGAGAGTTTAACTTTAACTATGTTTAAAATTCAATACATTTGTATAATAAAATAATAAGTTTATTTAAACAATTTCTTTTAAAAACAAAATTTTATTTATATTTTGCTGTTGTTTTTTTTAACATAGGCGACTAAATTGTTATAGCTAATATATAGGGTAATATACATTATCTTAAATAAAAAACATGTGTATTTGAAAGTTTGATACCACTGTAACTGTTTCAAGGTTCATTAAAGTCTGAAATATAAACAATACTACAAAAAAATCCATTAAAAACGTGTTGTTTTTTTGTGGTTTAGTTTTTTTAAAAAAAATGCATTGGTTTTTTTTGAGTTGCAACTCTACTCATGATCTTTGTGAGATTTGACAGCTACTACATCAAAGGAAGATTTACAAGCTACTACTTTATTGGGAGGTTTAAGATTGACTAGTTCTCAGCGGTCTGGTAGCTACTACTATGTGATAGTGGTGTAGTGGTAAAGCACTCGCCTCATAAGCCTCATAAGCCAGAAGTCTATATACATATAATGTATAATATCATATATATATATATATATATATATATATATATATATATATATATATATATATATATATATATATATATATATATATATATATATATGACATTATATATTTGAAAGATGACATCTTGTATGAGAGTATATTATATATTATTTTAAAACATCAAGAAATACGGTTTCTTTCAATACAAATAATATTATTATATAAGAAATTTTCGCTGGGTTAGGGATACCAGCATCATCAGCTTATAAATTCTATTATATATTATATGTATATAGAAAGAGAGCCATAAACCCAAGGTTTTTCATTAACAAAATTAATTGATTCTTGTACAATTAGTCAAGATACAGGGTGATTTAATCAAAAGTATAAACTTTAAAATTGAATAAAAATTGTAGATCAAATCGGATTATCAAGTCCGATACACTATTTTAAAGATAAATTAAAAGGAAATTGAGTGATAAGAATTTATTTTTTATTTTTTATCAATATGACCTCCGTTTTTTTCAATTAATAAATGACATCTTTTTGTAAAATTCAAAAACGTTGATTCCAAAGCCGAAGTGTTTATTTTTTGGATTTCTCTCGTGATGTTTTCTTTTAAATCATCTAAAGTCTTCGGTAATGGCTTATAAACTTTAGACTTAAGATATCCCCATAAGAAATAATCACATGGATTGAGGTCTGGTGATCGTGGAGGCCATTGCTGCTTGGTAATAAATTTCTCCCCAAATTTACTTTGTAACCACTCTTGAACCATATTAGCCGTATGCGGAGTAGCCCCATCTTGTTGAAAGTAGTATTTTTTGTGACTCTCAACTCTATAGTGCTTAGGCCAGAAAAAAATTTTAAGCATATCCAGGTAATTGTGCTGATTTACCGTTCCTTCAAAAAAGTAGGGTCCGTAGATTTTTCGACAGGAAATGGCACACCAAACCAAAACTTTCGCATCGTGCAACGGTTTCTCTATCCAATCCTCAGGTCTCTCATTCAGCCACATTCTGTTATTTTGCTTGTTGATCGACTAAGTAAGGTAAAAATAGGCTTCATCTGTAGTGATCAACCATTTGTGAACATCCTTTTCCAAGTCCAGCCACCATTGAGCAAAAATGACCATTTTTTCATAATCAAGTGGCAATAGTTGATGAGCACTCTGGTATTTATACAGTTTGAGTTGTAAATCTTTAAGAAGAATATCACGGCAAAGGCTGTATGAAATTTCAACATCAACTGAGGCTTTTCTGATCGACAATGTAGGATCTTCGAAGAAGAGTACTTTCAGCTTATCTCTGGCATTAACTCGAATGTCTCGCTCATTCCTCGGTTTTGGTGGCAAATCAAGTATTGTTCCGGTTGTATCAAATTTTTTAGATAATTTTGTGATAGCTGTTGCCGTTGGACATGGTCTGTTCTTAAATTTACTTCTATAAGCTCTCTGAACCAGACTTACGCTCTTCAACTTGACCAATTTTTTTGTTAAAAATATGCGTTTTTGAATATCGTATCTCATGGCTATGCTGTTATTTTAATTTTTTTGAAATTATTAACATTAAATTTCCTTTTTAATGAGCTTTAAAATGTACTATGGCATGTAATGTATTTGCAATCGAAAATTAATTATGTTAATTTAAAGTTTATACTTTTGATTAAATCACCCTGTATTATCCTCTCTTTTTTTTTTTTTTTTTTTTTTTTTTTGCACTACTTTGCTTGTTAATTCTAAAATGGAGGCTTGTGAGGAAAAAAATGTTTGGCTTCCTACATAGTTACCTCTCAGCTTTTTGGATTAAGTTTAAAGTATTAATTTTAAAGTTTAAAATAAAGAATTTGTAAAAAATATCTTATTTTTTTTGAGCTTTATTTCGTTTGTTTAGCCAGGCTGTTCATATAATGTTCGCAGCAAGTCAGATGAAAATCTTCATATTGAAAGATTAGCTCCTTATAATCAAGTCATTCAGGTAATTTTTAAGTTTTATAAAATAAAATATATTTGCATATCTCTTCTTTGAGAAAATTTTTATTTTAAGGTTTTTCATTATAGTCAACTATTTGTAATATTAAAATTATATTTGTCTTATTCTTTAGGTTAGCCAAGAAGACATTAACGATTTAAATTTTATTGTTTTTATGAAGCCTAACAAATTGCACATTGCTGTTAGCTTGGAAGTGCAGACGGAGTATTTATCATCCTTAAAAGTAAAGTGTAACTTGAATTTTAACTTAATAACTACAACTGAAGGCTTGATAATTTTTTATTTTTTTGAAATTTTTTTTAGGTTATGTTGTATGAAGAAGAAACTGAAAGATTAGTTCATGTTGTTACACCTGGCGTTGTTAAATATATTTCTTTTCCACCAGTCCCACCTATGGTATATTTTATTGGGTGACAGGAGTAGTGTCGAAAAATGAACTTAAGAATAGTGTCGAATATATTTAAAAAAACCTTGTGTCACAAAAAAAAGAATAGTATTGCAAATAAATTTAATGAATAGTGTCGAAAACAAAAAGGAGTAGTGTTGTTAATAGTAAAGAGAATAGTGTTGCAAATAGTTAAAGGAATTGTGTTGCAAATAGTAAAATCAGAATAGTGTCGCAAATAGTAAATATATGAATATATGTGAATATATATATATATATATATATATATATATATATATATATATATATATATATATATATATATATATATATATATTCTGTTTGTTTTTGATACTATTCATTAAACTCCTTTATGACATTATTCCTTTTTCTGTTTTCGACATTCTCATTAAATTCATTTGCGACACTACTCCTTTTTTTTGTTTTCGACACTATTCTAATTTTACTATTTGCAACACTTCCTTTTTTTATTTTTGAAACTATTCTTAAACTTCTTTGCAACATTTTTTTATTTTTGTTTTCGACGCTATTCATTAAATGTGACATTATTGCTTATTCTGTTATTATGCGACATTATTGCTTATTCTGTTATTCGACAATCAATAATGCAACAACTTGCAGCACTATTCCTTTTTCATATTTTCAACAATCAAATTTGCGACAATCAAAATTTTGTGACACTATTCCGCCACACCATTTTTTAAGTTATATTTTTTGTTTGCTCTTCTAGTTTTCTTTAAACACAGTTTTTTTTGTTCGTCTTTTCTGAGTATTTATTTTTTTTAGATTTATGTTGTAAAAATACAGGCTACATCTTTTTTTTATTTTAGGTTTATGTTGTAAAAATACAGACTACGTTATCATCAAAGACACATGAATACCGTTCAACATCTGCTACTATAGCTCCAGATAAAGACTTTAAAAAGAAACATGCTAAACTTTTATTTGAAGCCAAGGTTTTTTATTATTTTTTCTCAGAAATTTAAAAGAGCATGTGTTTATTGCCAAATATATATATATTTTTTATAATTGTTCACCTCCCCATGGACGAGAAGGCCACCACAGTCGAGGATGCTACTTTTGTGGTTACAATCTCTTAACTCTATAACTCCAAAACATGAACCTTGACAAACAAAGGCCGCTGCGCGGAGAAACGAGTTGAGCGCGGTACTACCAGGGGCGTGGTGGAGATTGAAATCGCAACTTATATATATATTGAGAGAGAGAGAGAGAGGAGAGAGAGAGAGGCTATAGGCATCAGCATATAATATAGTTACAGAAATTTTGACCATTAAATAACAACAACAAAATTTTGACATCAGCTTTATAATGGTTTCCTTTACATTAATATGAAACCTATGAACCAAAATATGAACTAGGAACCTATTTAATTAAGTGCAAATGCTCCAAAGTGTTGGTGAATCAAAACTTCAAATACAAATAAGGGCTTAACACTAGAAATGTTTGATTGAAGAAAAGTTAAACCAGTCTGCATTAGCTTTGCTTGGAGTAAATTGTAATGAGGACACTGAATGGGATAAAGCAAAAAACAATTAAAGTGGAGGCTAAAAAATTTGATAAAAAAGTCTGTGAAGCCTTGGAGACAAAAATATCAATGTTCTCCAATGCATGGTAGTATAAACTTAGATAATGAACAATATGTTAAAAGAAATTTTTGGACTTCATTTTTTTATATTTACGTAAAAGAAACCATTAAAAGCTGACATCAAATTTTAAAAATTTTGTTGTTATTTAATGATCACAATTTTTGTAATTATACTATATGCTGATGATTCCGGTGCTTATAATCTAGCAAAATTTTTAAACGAATTAATTAGTATAGAGAAAATTTGCATTGTCTGATGTTTTAAGGTAGTTTTATATATATATATATATATATATATATATATATATATATATATATATATATATATATATATATATATATATATATATATATATATATATATATATGTGTGTGTGTGTGTGTGGGGGGGGGTTGGGGGTCTATATATATATATATATATATATATATATATATATATGTGTGTGTGTGTGTGTGTGGACATTGGTGAGAGAAGGATGGGGGGGGGGGGGAAGACCTTGCAAGAAAAGGTACCATGACTTAAAAAAAAGTTTTAGCTATTAGTTATTTTACCATATCCAAAAAACAAATCATCTTAATATCCTCATAAATGTTAGCAAACTTTTGGATGAAACATTTTCGAACATGTTTCTGAGTAGAAAGCAAAAGAAAGTTCATTATTTTTAAAACTTGAAAAAAGATATGCAAATGTTGTAAGTTAGTGGAATTTGTTTTTGTTAACAACCTCATGTTTCCTGTGCTTTGACAAAAAGAAAATAACATTCATTAGTTATTATTATTAATTTTGACGAAATAATTTGATTATTTTCTGAAGGAAATAAAATTGTTAGAAAGAATAAAGTAAGGGATTGTGATTTTTATTGAATGCTTTTGAATTTTCGATTTTATTAAATACTCTGCAGTGGAAACTTTTGATATTTTGGAAGTTTTTTTGGAATTTTAATGAGGTTACTTCACCTAAATGCTGTGAAAGAATCACCAGCTGTAAAGGAATCACCAGCTGTGAAAATCTTGAGCTTTTTATAAAAACCTACAAAAATTTGACATTAACATTCGTCTAAAAGATTAGTATACAATTAATATTTTACCTCAAATATATCTTATTGTTATATTACACACATGTCGCATTCTAAACATAAATACATGTATAGGAATAACGTATACTTGTCTTACATACCTATGCATTAATGTAATAGATGATCATGATCTCTATGATATGATGTAAGTATATCTAGTATTTATCAGATCAAAGAAGTAACATGTATATTTTAAATTATTTTAATTTGACTCATTTACCTTTTAAATATACATTACCTCATTACCTTTAATATGTATATATATATATATATATATATATATATATATATATATATATATATATATATATATATATATATATATATACATACATATATATATACATACATATATATATATACATATATATATATATATATATATATATATATATATATATATATATATATATATATATATATATTGATATTTAAGGCTGTTTTGTATTATAATAATAAAACAAAACTCATAGTCATAAAAGAGTGCTCAATATTAAAAAGATACTTCAAATAGAGCAATATACATATATATTAACGAAGAAGAAACAACTTTTTCTATGGTACTTTAAATTTCATGCCTATCGGCAATCATCAGCCATTGAATACCTATTCAATATATATATATATATATATATATATATATATATATATATATATATATATATATATATATATATATATATATATATATATATATATATATATATATATATATATATATATATATATACATATACATATATATATATATACATATATATATATATTTATATGTGTATATATATACATATATATATATATATATATACATATAAATATATATATATATACATATATATATATATATATATATATATATATATATATATATATATATATATATATATATATATATATATATATATATATATGTATATATGTATATATATATATGTGTGTGTGTATATATATATATATACACATATAAATACATATATATATATATTTTGGTGTGACAGTTGCTCAACTTTGTTGTATGATGCTGTTCATAATTTTGAAATTTTTAGTCATAAAAATGACATACACAAAGTTTGATTCTTAATTAAATGAGCATTGGCAAATTGAAACTTCAAAATTTAGCCCAAAAATCATTATTTTTCATTGTGTTATATTTTATTACCATGGTAGGGCTCAAAAAAAGTAATAAGCTGGTTTTTTTATTAAATTTCTTTTACTAAATACAGCCATATAGAGTACAAGATGATGAGAAAAAATTTCTTTACAAGGTGTAATAAGGTAAAATGTAGTGCCAAATAAAATTGCTCATTTTCCAGGACTAGAAACCATGATTTCTCTTATTGTGCACAAAATGGCTTTTGCAGATTTGGGATTTGTTGTTTATTTGATTTTACTACTCGAAGAATATCGTAAAAGTGCTTCTCATCTCTAGTTACATCTAGAAAGTCATATTATACTTTCACACCACGTTCTGCTGCTTTATTTACCACCTGAAATTTGTTGACAACCACTTTCATGTTTTGGTAGTTTTCCCTATTAATCCAGTCATGTGCTAAAATATGGAGGAATTTATAAAATGCTAAAAAATAAAAAACCAAAAATGCTAAAAAATCTGAATGAATCCGGCCCAATTAGTTCATCTTGAGAAGTACCATATTCTATTGTAGGAGGGAGATAGGGCTTGCCTTATCCCTCAATGTTAAATCCAACTCTTTGTTACAGAAGTGTTTTCGAAGATAAAAATAGATTTCCTTTTCATTTTATATTTCTTCTTCGGTTTCTACTGCATCATAGATGAAAACAGTGCTAACAGAATAAACTTCTCAGATAAATACCCTGTTTACCAACTGAATATATGCAAGCATTTTCAACTATAGTTAAGCCATGCTGAGTAAATTTTGCGCTACCTTGTACAAGAAAAACAAGCCACCACTGCACATAAACTGAAACTGTGAACACAACAAATGATTCCAATTTCTTCATTTGGTTATTTGTAACAATTTCAGCTTTTGGAAAATGCTCTTTGATCTGTCTAAGCAGGAGCACAATCTTCAAAGTATAAAGCATTTTACTCATTCCTTGCTTTGTGAAGGGCACCAAGATAGAAAGTTGTTGGTTCAGATCAATTAGTTATTATGAGCAGACAAAGCTGAACCAGCTCTTTGTAGTCACCTTATATGAATGATTGTGAAAATGATTTACAAAAAAACTTAGCCATCTTATGCTAGCATTCTTTTTTAATAGGCATCATATGAGGGTGATAATACTTTGCTTTATTATCTTATAACAGTTGAGGGAAATGTTTCTTGAACCTAGAAAAGTGAAAAAGATATAGTAAATAAATTCTAGTTATTGTAAGGTAAAAAAACTATTAGTAGTAAGTTCACTACTTTCTAATTGTAAAAAGTAGCTCTTTACTATTTTTTGTATAATTTGTTGATTGTAGGTAAAACAACAGGTATAGTCTATTGGGGTCACCTTTGGAAGATTATCTGTATTTGATGAAGATGTATTGAAAACCATGCCAATAACATTTTCTTCACACTTTCATTCTCTAAGAAGTTTGTTAGTTATATATATATTATATAAATATATTAAATATATTATATAAATATATTTAATAATAAATATAAATATGTTTATATATTTATATATATGTGTGTGTATTATATATATATATATATATATATATATATATATATATATATATAAATATATATATATATTTATATATAAATATATATATATTTATATATATATAAATATATATATATATATAATATATAAATATATATATTTATTTATATATATAAATATATATATTTATTTATATATATAAATATATATATATATATATATATATATATATATATATATTTTTATGAAAAGAACATTATATTAGAACCAACTCAATCTGTGTTTACACTTCCTCTAGCTGTGGCATTTTTATTTTTTTTTATCCTTTTATTTAACCATAAAATATGAAAATAACATTTTATAAACTCGCAATAATATTTTATAAACTCACATAAATAAGGTTAGGTGTCACTCATATAGTTAAAAACTAGTCAATGGAGTGACACTTAAAAAAAAAAAAAATAAATAAAACATAAAAAGAATTATAAATAAGAAAAAAAAAAGAAAAAGGAAAATAAAGCATTTAATAATTGCAATAATAATATAAGAAAAATAATAATATTAATGATAATGTGAATAAAAAAACAAATAGTAACTATATCATGATAATTTCACTAAAAGTTATAACTAATGATAAAAACAATGGTAAAAATAATCAAAGTAAAGTTTATAACTATGACAGAAATTAATAAAATAAACATAACAATTAGGACAATAACCATAAAACTATTACTACAATTGAATCACTATCACTTTCATTATAAATAATATTAATAAGATTTAAAAAACAAAGATAAATTAATGATAATAGTAATATTAGTAGAATTAAAAAAGACAGTATAGAATAAAAGTAATAATAGTTTTATAAATACAGTAATTTAAAAGAAGCAATAATAATAAAAGATAAAATTAATATTCATTAAATATATACTCAAATAAAAATTTCTTAATTTGGTTTCGATTGAGAAGGTAATAATAGGGTATTTAGTTAAAATCTTTTTTTTTATAAATGATGTTATTTGGTTCCAGTGAGAAATTGATGTTTTATAGAGCGCTTACCATATTTAAAAGTGTTGAAAAAGGAAGTGTGCAAGTTACAATTTTCAGTATTTTGCGTGTAATATTTGTGTGTGTCACTTGTTTTAATAAAAAATTAATGAAGGAATTTGGTAGTTTATTTTGAAGAAAATCAAACACAAAGAGACAATTATAAAGCTTTACAAGATCTTGAAATTTTTGAATTTTTAATGCAGAAAACCTATTTTCGATATTAGATAAGGGAGAAAATGTCATAGGTAAGGGAGAAAATGTCATAATTCTTATGGAAGTGCATTGTAAACTGTTTATACGATGTAATAGAAAACTACCTTTTTGATCCCAAACAGTGCAACAATAAGTTAGATGTGAGGAGAACAAGGAATAGGAAATTGATATTAAAACATGTTGGGGAACATAGTGTCGTGTTAATGACAGCATACTATTGGCACGTATCAAATGCTTTTTGGAGATCAATAAAGACGCCACAAGCAAAAGAACCACTATCGATCGCACCATAAATCATTTCAGTAATGCTAATAAGTGCATGGGAAGTATAGTGTTTTAAATCCAAACTGACAGCTGAAATAAAAAAGGAGTTGAAAATTTCCAAGGTTTTAACTGGAACATTGATAATGGTGTTGTTTGAAGATATACAAGATGTATATGAGATATCATTCGAACGTATATTCAAAAGAGTTCTAATACCCTTCCACGTAGCTCTCAAATTATTGCTATTGGTAGTAAAGTAGTTAGAAAAGTGGGTTTTTTTGCTTCTTCGAATAAGTGTTACAAGTAAATTTCTATAGGTTTTGTAAGTTTTTTTAAGAATTAGTTTGTCATGAAGATTTTTTGTTTTAAGGAACTTCTTAAATATATTGTTTTGTTTTTTTATCGAGGTTAAAATTGCTGAAGTAATCCATGGTTTAAGGCTTCGAGTTAAGCCACGATTACTTAGTTGTTTTTGGCGGTGCGTGTTAGTCTAGAAGAGAGTTAAAGGTAGTGAAGAAATCTTCATATGATTTTTTTGTATTACTATTGGAAACTTTGATTACTTTATCCCAGTTGATTTCCAAGTAATCATTCCTGAAATCTTCACTATTTGATTTTTTGAAGTTTCAAAGAATAATATTGCTTTTTCGAGAATTAATAATTAAAAAAGATGAATAAATTAGAAACTGTGGCAAATGATCCAATATTCTAATAGTTAGATTGCCGGAAAAAAATTTCTTTAGAAGTTGAATTAGAAAATATATTATCAATTAAAGTACTTGAGTGATTGGTAATTCTTGTTGGTAAAGATATAAAAGGAAGAAAGTTGTTTGAAGCAATGATGTTCAAATACTCCGAGTTTGAATTATCTGAGTTTGCTTTTATAAGATCGATATTAAAATCACCCATTATAAAGATAGTTTTATTTTTTTCAACAGTCAGTTTTTCAAATAGAATAGCTAGATATGAAACAATTCATTAATATCCATGTTAGGATGGCGATAAACACAGCTTACTATGATATTAGACTTTTTAGGGAAAACGATTTCAACAAAAACAGACTCTAATAATTGGGGTTTATACATAAGTAAATCGTTTTTAGATTTATAAACTAGTTTATTAGAAATGTAAAGTAGAGCACCTCCAAATGAAGTTTTTGTTGGAGTATGTTCATAAACATATCCATTAAGATTAATTGTAGTGGTTGGGAGTAAATCAGATTTCGGCTTAGTTTCTGTAATTCCGATTTTATTAAATTCATAATTTATTAGAGATAAAAATTAATATTGATGTTTGAAGAGATAAATTTTTCAATATCAATGTATTTACAATTGATTGGATTCTCAACTATGTTCGTATCATCATCGTCGTTGTTATTTAGCTGATAAGTAAAGTAATTATTAAATTGATTAAAAGTCAGATTCTTGGGAGCAGGAAAGAGGGAAAGTTCATTTGGCATCATTGAGATGTAATATATTGTCAATTGAAGTTTGAAGACGAAGTTCATTATCCGATATAGAACTAAAAGGAAAAATACTGTTTCAACATGTAATACAGAGCCAATAATTCGTGGAAGAGTTTTTTAATAAACTAAAATCATTATTATTTAAAAAACTACATTTCTTATGGATTGAACTTAGGCAGTGATTGCATTGAAGTGAATGATGATTAGCACGAATAATTTTATCATAAATTTTGCAGAGTTTAGACATAATAAGTAGAAATTTGTTTAGAAATAAAGATATTGATATTATTAAGATTATTACAACAGTAACAATATAACAATAGTAGTAACTATACGATAATATAACAATGATGAAGTTTATGATAAAAATATTAACAATATAATAATAATAATAACGGATAATCACAACAACAATAATAATAACAACAATCACAAAAATAGCAACAATAAAAATAGTGACAGTAATAACAAAAATAGTAGTAGTAATGTATAATAAAAATATAAATACTATAAATATGACTAACGCTTAATAATAAAATATACACAATATGATAAAATAGATATGTAAAAAAGAAAATAAATTGAATGAGCTAAAAAAAAAAAAGTTAAATAAATATAACCGTAAATTTTTAAACTTTTTTAATTATTATTCGTCTTACTTGACTCGCTGATGGATGGCAAATAATTAAAAGTTCTTTTACTAAATTCAAATTTCTTTGTTGTTATTTCTTTGTTCTTATCTGTAAGCAGGTATAAACACTTTATTTAATTGGTTACTTATTAATACACGATTCTCTGATTTGAGTTTAAGCGCCGCGCACGCATGTTAAATGACATGCGCAAACCTAGCGGAGGTAAACAAACCAAAAAGAATAAATCTAAAGGTAGTTTTGTTGTAAATGTCTGAAATGGATAACAAAGATACAGTTTTATCAAATCAAATGACTTTACAGGATTTTAAAATAATGTCTGTTGAAGCTCTGAGAATAGGTTTACTTTTTCTTTTGTGTACTTCATTGTTAATTCATGAACATTTTTTATATTTTCAACTTTAGAAGTTTCAATACTTTGTGTTAAAAGGCTGAAGACTAAAAAACAAAAAGTTGTATTAGTACTAATAATTTACATAATATCTATATAATATGTGTATATATATATCTATATAATATGTGTATATATATCTATATAATATGTGTATATATATATCTATATAATATGTGTACATATATATATATATATATATATATATATATATATATATATATATATATATATATATATATATATATATATAATGTAAATTATTAGTATTAATAGTGTTATAATACACTATATAGTGTTATATAATATAATGCATAATAATAGTGTTACAATACACTATAATTATAGTGTATTATAATACACTATAATTATAGTGTTATATAACACTATTATTATAAAAGAAGTAGTCTAGTTAATCTATACCTAAAAGGTTCTGTGCAATTACAGTTTTCTTCTTCTCTTCTTGTCCCGTGAACTTCGCAAATTTCCTGTCTCCATTTAATAAGTCTATATTGACCATTTTTACAATCTTTAACAACACAATGAGTAGACATTTATATTTTTTTTGACCTTCTCGCAGTAACTCAAGTCAACTTATATAAATAAATGTTTGTTTACCTCCGCTAGGTTTGCGCATGTCATTTAACATGCGTGCGCAGTGCTTAAACTCAAATCAGAGAATCGCGTATTGAATAATTTATAACTAAAGTAATTTTTTTTTTTAAACAAACTTTTTGACTTTTATACATAATTTGCAAATCTTTTATCCGCTTGATAAGTTTTATTCTTTTTACAAATAATTTCTTTTTTTTTTCTTCACCTATCAACAACTTTATATAATTTAATATATTAAATAAATATATATATATATTTAATATATTATATAAGTATATATATATATTTAATATAATGTATAAATATTTATGTATATTTATATATATATTTATATATATATTATATATATATATATATATATATATATATATATATATATATATATATATATATATATATATATATATATATACATATATACATATATACATATTTAGGAAAGGAACATTATATTCGAACCAACTCAATCTGTGTTTACACTTCCTCTTGCTGTGGCTATTGTTTTTCTTGTTTATAATTACGATTCGGTAAGCTTTATTACATAATATAAAAATTGTAAAACTAAATAATTTATTTTAAATATAAATTACAATATATTTTTCTTTGCAGGTTTTAATTTTTTTTATGACGGTTAACTCATTTATTCATTCCATCAATAAATCTGAAAACGAAGAATCGGAAAGTGATCGAGACGATGAATATGTTAAAAATACTGTCAGCAAAAAGAGCAAAAAGCAAAAGTAGACTTCAAAGTTTAGACCAATCAAACAACTTTGAAATGGCTCAACTCACCTCAAATAGGAATTTTGAAATGCCAGATCATAAGAACATTTTGAACTGAAAAAAATTACTTCAATTAACTGAAATGAAGTTGAAAAGCAAGTAGTTGTTTCCTAATTTTTTTTTTTTCTTTTCTATTTAATCATGCTTTTGAGTCGCTTTGCTTGTAAGAGTTCCCAGTATTTATTTATTTTTTTTCCTACTAGAATACGCGGTGGGTGAAAAAAAAAAAAAAGGAGGGGGACATAATCTGACGCCTTGGTGCAAAAGCATAGAGCAATCAAAGATTACAGTTTAAACATAAACATATTTAGTTTTCAAACTTTAGTATTGAAATTTAAAAAAAAATTTTAGTTGCAGTTTTCGGTGATTACCATTGCTAATTAGAACTTAGGTAAAGAAAAATATATATATAAAACAAAGCTGTAAATATTCTCATAGTATTTAAGAAACAGTAAAAATGAATTCGAGGAACTACGGCGACACTGCAGACTTGCAATTGTTATTTAATCTTATTCATAATGGGTGGAACATGGCCTACTATATTAAACGGCCGTGTATGTAACATTTTAGAGGCCGAATCTAAGAGGCCTACGCAACAACAAAAAATGACAATGCAATATTAAAAAAACTTTAAATAACTTTAAATACATATGTGTGTGTGTGTGTGTGTGTGTGTGTGTGTGTGTGTGTGTGTGTGTGTGTGTGTGTGTGTGTGTGTGTGTATATATATATGTAAATGCTATTTTTGACAATTTATTATTATTGACAAAGCTGAATATCATTAACAAGCTTGTTGCATATGGCTGTAAAATTGGATACAACAGTTCTTTGGAAAATATAAAAGTTGCTTCTTTTCATTTTCTGTTGTAAAAGCAACAGTTAAATATAAATTAAGCAACAGTTAAATATAAAGATAAATTATTGGGTTCGTTTTGTAAACCGTAGTGATTGGGTGCATTCACTAAATTCTGTCTTATGTAAAAAGCATTTTAATGAAAAGTACATTATTCGAGGTATAAAATGCAAGTTAAATTGGAATTTAAACCCTGTTCCTGCAAATACTTAAAACGGCCTTATACACTAATATCACCTATTGCTTTAAGAAGTCTAAAAACCTAAAACTCGTATTTATCAAGAAGATGAACTTGTAGATATACTATACTGTAGAATTACTTATACTGTAGTAAAAACCAGGTGACGCACAGTGGGTTAAAATCATTAGCTGAATAAAAGCAATAGCTTTAAAAATAATAATAAAATTTTCCCCATAATTAGCAGGTTGAGTATATTTCATACTATGAATTTAATGGTACCATTAGGGGAGACCGGGGCTAGTTGGCTCGGTTTTTACTCTATGAGCTCTGTAGCCCTAACAGTACATTTTTTAAAAATATTAAAGTGTAGTCTTAAAGAGTATGGATTAGGGTATCTTATAAAGTTTGCATTCATTTACAAAAAAAAATTCTTGGGGCCTTTCCGGACCCTCATAAAAAAAAAAAAAATTGCGCCAACTTACCCCACCACGGGGTGGCGCAAACTATAAAAATGATTATTAATGCACTATTAAGTGCAAAATTAATAGAAATTTTTTTTAAATTAATTTTTGCAACAAGTTTATCCCAAAATTTAATATTACTTTTAGCTGGTACTAAATATTTGTCCGAAATAAAAGCCAAACAGTAGCCCAACCTTTTATCTGTGAAAAAAAAACTAAAAAAATTTTTTTTAATTTTTTTGTAAGAATAAATATTTTCAATATTTAAAAATTAAAAAAAAAAAATAATAATAATGTTATAAAAATAAATATTTTTTTCCATAGTAATGAACTATGAGCTAACTTACCCCGTGAAAAATTTGTCAACTTACCCCAAAAGCTTTTTTTTTAATAAACAGTCTATAGATCCTGAAAAACAGCAGCTTTGAAAAAAGTCTGACTGGATATAGTAAACCAATTGTGACTGGAAAATTTACAATAATTTTTTTTTTCATACGACTAAATATTTTCTTTGTAAAGTAAAAAGGAAGCGATGTTCTAAAAGTTACGTTTTTGTCCAAAAAACGCATAAATACCAATATCTCCCATGCGCATGCGCGAATCCTGACAATACTACAGTGAATAATGAAATGGTCAATAAGGAAGTTTCTGAGTAATTTTTGTCATTTTCTGATGAAAGGCTCTAAAGATAAACGCAGTTTGTCAATTTACCTCTGCGGCCAACTAGCCCCGGTCTCTCCTACACTGTTTATTTGATTGCTAGGGATACCTATATTCCATAGCAACAGTGCATTTTACATAGTTACTAAATTAACTAAAATGATATTAATGCTATTTTATGTATTTGAATGATAACAAAAACAAAAAATTACTAATTTTTGCTATGCAGTTTTGGTCTCTTAAATAGTTTTTTTTTTTTTGAAACTTTTCCTTAACTCAAAATTTCTTTAAAAAATTAAATAAAATTTGAAAACAATCATGGCTCTAAAACTTTATAGGAATTTATGTTCGAATTAATTGTATCTATGTAGTTCAATTACCCTTTACAAAAGCGTTGTTCTTAGTATGTTAGGAAATTGTGTTATAAAATTATGTTGTTTTTATTATGATAGGGTTTTCTCAAACTGCTAATCAAAAAGTCAGAAGAACACATTAAGAACACGTCGCCATCACACATCTTAGTCACATTTTCGCATTATTAGTCGCCTTAATCTTCATTTGTGAATCAATGATTCGTGAAACTTTTTTTTTTTTTGAGCTTCTTTTGTTTCTTCACTGAGTCAATAGGCAGAGTCGTTCTCTCTACAACTTGTCAACCATGAGTAAGAATGCGATGCAGAATCTGTGACATGATACCAGGGATATAGGTATGCATACTTCTCAGCTGTTTTGTAGCATCTCTAAATAGTGAAAGTCAACTAAAAAGCAAAATGAAAATGTACACAAAATCACATGCAACATTTTTATCATAACGGGTGATGCGGAAGTTATCGGACAAAATAAAAACGTCAATAACTTATTTATAAATAAAAAAAACAAACTACTATTATATTTTTTTTAAATAAAGCATTTATCTTTTAATAAAAATATATTATTTTTTATATGAAAAAACACCACCATCTGCAATTGATCTCAGTTTTGCTCTGACGCCTTTCATATGCGACTGTAAAAAGTTTAAATCAATTTCTTGTAGTTTTAGTTTAATGCGATCAATCAAAACTTGCTCTGTTAAAGCTTGCCAATCTCCCTCGTAAACCTTCTGTGCCAAATGTCCCCAAAAATTTTCAATTGGTCGTGCTTGAGGCACATTTGGGGGATTGGATTCTTATCAACGTAATAGACATATTGGTCCATCCAATTTAGAGAATCTTTAGAATAATGAGAACTTGCTAAATCTGGCCAAAATAAATAATTAAAGTCTCCATGATACTTGTGAATAAATGGAAGAAGTTGTTTTTCTAAACATTCATTAATATAGATTGATGAATTGATCGCTACAGCCTTGGAAGTGCGGACATACCAAGGTCAGATATGGCTATCCAAATTAATAATTTTTTTAAAAAATTTCTCTTTTCCAATAAAACGAACACTTTTTGGGCATGTCTTTTTGTTGTTTGTGTAAAATCCAGAATTTCCAGGCATGTTGTCCCCTGCAAAACAAAAGTATTTTTCGTCATCGATGACTAGAAGTGATTTTGTGTTATAGAGTTGGTTAACTAGTTTCCTGCTTTTATTCTTTGCCTTTATTTGTTGTTCTATAATGTATTTTAGAGTCTTTTCACGTTTTCTATATTTATTATTCAATTTTTTTTAACTGACAACCAATTGTCGATTGATTTACACCGAATTTAATGCCTATTTTTCTCTGACTGACCCCTTTTTAATTGTTAACAAGTCTCGTTAATTTGGCTTTCTTTTCTCTAGTCCAGAATGTTGGACGACCAGGGTGCTTTCTATCAGAAAACGATTGAACAGTTTCAAGTCTTTTTAGGTTATCATATATTGTACTTCGAGAAAATCCTTCCTTTTCAAAATGATTTACGATTTTTTTTTTTTTTTTTAATATTAGGTTTATTTACAAAAAACATTTTTAGTCGCTTTCAAAAAGATTCTCGTTCAGCTGCATTTAACCTCATTTTAAATAATTGTGTTTCAAATAATAAAGTTTTTATTTTATAGAACGTTTATGCCTACGCATAAAACCACAAAAACTAATTATTATGCTCAAATAATGAAATTAGGATTTGTCCGATAACTTCCGCATCACCCGTTACTGACATCAAGTTCAAGAATTTAAGCAGACTTCTTTGCATTCTGAAAATATTTTCGAGCATTGTTTCCACTTTTTGATAACCTAGAGCCAACAGACATTGGCACATCAATTACCAGTTCAACTTCATCACAAAACCTTATTTGAATTTTCTGTTTTCTTTTTTAAATAATTTTTTTTAGATGATGTCCTTGTAGCCCAATTTTTCACCGTCAATTTATAACTATTTTTAAAAAGACATTCTAGGCTTTTAATCCAAACACGGAGAGTTGAAAGGCCAAAGAAAAGACTTAGCTTTGTCAATGATAGTAAACGACCGGGGTTGGTATTTGACCGTGGCCAAGGCCAGTTCTACGTACGGGACTGCATAAATATTGGTGCATATTGACTAATTTTTATATATCATATCAATATGCATTAGTATTTATATAGCTTTAGCCATAAATACGGGTTTGACCCAGGTTAAATAGCAACCCCGGTCGTTTACTAGTCAATGACATTATTTTGGCTGCATTAAGATGTAGTTGCTGTAAATAATACTGGAGCAACTTTGCCGTTCATCAAATAAAGGTTATTGTTGTTAGTGTATCCAAAAACTATGGCAAATAAAATTCGCCGAGTGGTCACACACAAGCAGTAAACGCCCGAGGAAAGAAATGAAGTACATTAGAATAAAGGAGAATTATTTTTCGAACAAAGCAAGAAAGAAAAAAAAAATAATGATAAAATAGATATGAATTAAACCTAATAATTTTTTTATTATTAATGTATCCAGATAAAAGTGAAACAAAATAAGAAATAAATAAACTAGCTCCTTCTTAAAAGTTTTTTTTCTCAACTGAGTAAAAAACCTTTGTACAAACCTGAGTATAAATCCTTCGGATAGTTGATTCATCAAACCCAACTTTAGAATGTCAGTATTTTTGAGATCGTTTATAGAATTGATAACTTGTTTCTGCAACTGTATTAGGTATATTGCTGAATGAGCGACTAATGCTTTGAAGTTTATTTTTGCAGAAAAATCATTAAAATTCCATAATCTTTGTCCAGGAAGACATTATTCTTTAACAACACAAACATTATCGTGTGAAGTATTAATTCTCGAGAGTTGATAATCAGATTTGCTCAAACTATTATCTAATATGAGTGCTAGAGCTTTATTTAGAGTGCTTTGAGCATGCTCTGAATTAGAAAGTTGCTTTACGGATAAACTTCGAACTACTTTCGCTTCCTTTCTTCTGCCACTTTTAAAAAGAAGAAAACATATTTACAACTAGCTTGTAACAGTTCATTTGAAGAACTAGTTAATAAATCGAAAGCTGCTTCTTCACGACTCTTTTCGATAAACCCTTAAATGACAGACCTTTAACAGAGCCTTTTTTTAGGTTGGAGTTAGGAATTAGGTTGCATACAGGTTTACAACAATTTAATGTGTTGTAAACCTGTATGCAACCTAACTCCTAATATTATTCTAACCTAACCGAATAATACTGTTAATATTATTCTAAACCTAACCAAATAATATTCACGAATGAAATTGTACACATCAAGTTTGTTATTTTCGCTAGACATAGATAAACATGCTGTCTTATGAATTAATAAACTTGATATATATATATATATATATATATATATATATATATATATATATATATATATATATATATATATATATATATATATATATATATATATATATATATATATATATATATATATATATATATATATATATATATATATATATATATACAGAGCCGGCTCGAAGCGTGTGCGAAACACACAGGCGCAGCATTTAAAAGGCGCAAAATTAAAATTCTGCTTAGAAACAAAATATATAGACCTTTCTAGATCTATAACTAAAAATGCAAAAGGTATAAAGTCCATCTTTGTAAAAACTGAGTTACGCCCCTTGTCCAATCCTAATCAGTTTATTTCAATGTTTTCTGCTAACCAATCAGACGAAAGTTTACATTTTGGCTTTACTTCTAGACAAGATGGCCGAAATTGATGCTAGCCTTACTGAAATAGGTCACCGCCTTAAATTTCTATTGTCAGTTGTGAACTACATATCTGCACCTTATTTTCCAGATTTAAAAAACATTTTCTTGAATGTTTTTATATAAAAAATACAAATCTTCTTGTGTTTATTTATAAAAATATTTATAAAATTATTTAAAAATATAACACATTTTTTGTTTTGGTTATTTTTGTGCATAATTTTTTTTTTTGTGATAGTAGATCTAGCTTGTAAAACTGCATGCAACTAGAACTGCCTATTTTGATGCAGATAATGCGGTTTCAGATTATGATGCATTGCATAATGAGTTGCTTTTTGCATATTTTTGATAGTTCAAATAAATAAAATTTAAAAAAATGATTGCTGTTGTTTTATTTTAAAAATAATTAGGTATTATAAAGACATAGAATTATAAAGAACTTGCATTAAACCAAATGAAAAATAAATAAAAAACCATAGCAAAAAGTTTAAAGTCTGTTACACTTTATTAAAAGCAAAAGTAATCCTTATGTACTATTTGGAAATTTTTTTTTATTGATAGGTGATTCAAAATAGCAACAACATATATATATATATATATATATATATATATATATATATATATATATATATATATATATATATATATATATATATATATATATATATATATATATATATATATATATATATATATATATATATATATGTATATTATCCATATATAAATTATCCATATAAATATATATATATATATATATAAATGTTATATAATATATATATATATAAATTACATATGTATATAAATTATCCATATATATATATATATATATATATATATATATATATATATATATATATATATATATATATATATATATATATATATATATATATATATATATATGTATATATATATGTATAAATATATATATATATATATATATATATATATATATATATATACTTATGTATATATATATATATATATATATATATATATATACATATATATATATATATGTATATATATATATATACATATATATATATATATATATATATATATATATATATATATATATATATATATATATATATATATATATATATATATATATATATATATATATATATATATATATATATATATATATATATATACTGCGCCGGCCTAAGCTTTTTTGACAGGTTGGGCAAAACTTGTGAACGCGCCCCTAGGTATATATGGGTGGGTTTTTACCATTAACAACGAGACCAATGCTCTAAAATGATGAACAAGAGTGCTAAAGGGAATATATAGTTTAATGCAAAGAGATCCATACTATGCATCAAGTTTCTTATTTAATTAATTTTTTATTAAAATTATAAACTTAGACTTTTCATGATATGGGTTTATAGAAACGAGTGACTAAACAAATAGACAACGCAACGCTGCTTTTAAAATAACAAATATTTTTGTTAAACATATAATAAATCCTCTAACTATATAAACAAGAGTTATTAAATTTTAAAATGCAACTTTTCTAGCTTTTTTGTCCGCGAAATCTCTTATGAAACTAGAAAAATCTAAATTTTCAGCTATTTCTTGCTCGATTGATAACATAGATAGAGAATTAAGTCGATCTTGCAACATGGTATTTCTTAAATATGTTTTGATTAACTTCAGTTTAGAAAAACTACGTTCTCCACTAGCAACAGTAACAGGTATTATAAGAAGAATGCGCAGAACAATCCATGTATTTGAATATAACTCTTGTAGACAATGTTTTTTTAATAAAATTCAGTACAAAAAGTGGTGTCATCTCTTTTGTATTTATTTCATTTTCAACATTGCTTAATTTATCTTTAATAAAAAACTGCACACTTATTAGTTCGTCGCATAGCAAAGCACCATCAATTTCTGATTTTGTATTTACAGTTAATTTTTCTTGTAATTGTTTACCCAATTTTAAAAGTTCATTCTTGATGGGCAAATTATCCAAATTAAATAAAAAACTCCATATATTTACATATTCATTAAGTTGTTCATTAAAATCTTTCATTTATTGACGACAGACATGTATCTAATAAAGGGTTAAAAAATGTCACTTCAAGTTTCTTCACGGGATTTTGAATTGGTTCGTCAGCAGCAATTTCATCATAATGACGTTTCACTCGTCGCTCTCTTTTAAGCGGCTTAAATATTGGATCGATGTTTAAATCTTCAGCTAAATCTTTGGCATCAGTCGTTGCTTGTTTAAAGCCAAACGTTCTGTAATTTTCCAAAAATGTGATGCATTTTTTCAAAATTTCAGCGCACTGTACTAGATCCATGTCTTTGGCTTGCATTGCTTTACTAACAACGTTTATTTGGAATAGTACATTGTACCATGCAATTAAAGAAACTAAAAAACTATAGTCTTTTAATTGTTCTGCTAATGTTTGCGCTTCGTGTGCAATATCGAGAGTTTTGGTTTCAGTTTCATATATAGTAATTAAAGCATTATGTACGCTGCTTATTTGGTATCGGATGGCTTTGAGGCTCTCAATTTTGGCTTCCCAACGAGTGTCGCATAATCGTTTAAGAGTGAAGTTTGTTGTATGACTCGATAAAACATTCCAGCGTGAAGTTGATGCAGAAAATAATGTGAATAGTCTTTGTATTATGCCAAAAACATTAATGGAATTTAGTGAAGACTGCGCTGCGTCACAAATAACCAAATTGAGAGAATGACTTCCACATGGAAGATAAAAAGCCAAAGAATTCAAATCTAATATTCGCTTTTGTAGACCTATTTTTTTACCTTTCATATTTGCACCGTTATCGTAACCTTGCTCTCGACAAAAGCTTATATTCATTCCAAAATCTTTTAAAGCTCCCATTAGGATTTCTGTTAAACCAAGACCTGTAGTGTTGTTAACATTGAAAAACCCAAGAAAGTGTTCATTTATTTTTATAGGATATTCTGATATATTTACAATTCTAATCGTAAGCGAGAGCTGTTTTTTGTGAGATACGTCAGGAGTGCAGTCAGCAATAATAGAGTAATATGTACTTTTTAGAGCTTTGAATATAATTATGTTGGTTAATTTTGATGCCATTATATCTATCATTTCATTTTGAATGGTTTTTCCACAGTAATGATCAGAAATATCTCCTTTAAGAGCTAGCGTGACGTGGTTTAACATGATAGGATCAAATTTAGCGAGTAATTGTACCAACCCTAAAAATTTGCCCTTACTAACTGCATACAATTTATCAGAAGAACCTCTGAAGGCCATATTATTTGTTGCCAAGTATAAAGTAATGTTCATCAATCGTTCAAGAACACTTTGCCACCTTAAACTCCCCTTTTCGATTAGTTTTTGTTCCTGTTTATCAATAGTTTTACCAGCTTTCATTCGTATTTCTGTCTCAATCCTTAGTTGATAAGCATTTCTGTGTGACTTACTATTTTCGTGAGTTTTTAATGCTTCTGTTAAATTGTTCCATTTATTGAATCCGTTTCCGTTTAACTTTAAATTCATGTTGAAATCAAAAAGTTTGCAGCAAAAACAAAATACCGCATCTTTAGAAATTGAGTACACAAGCCAACGTCGTGAAATAACCTCATCATTTGAAAGTTTTCGGTTATAATAAGCATTTGAAAAATGTCGTCTTCTATTATCGCGTGGATATGTGTCCAAATTCACTTGTATTGCACCTATATTAATTACATAATCAACAAATTGAAATTTGCGATGAATTGGCCACAAACCACAGTCTGAGTAAATGATTGCTGTTTCTTTGGTGCGATCATTTACATCACCATCTTGGCCATCATCATTTTCGTTATCGATATCTTTTTCATCGTAGTGAACATTTCCAACTAATACTATTCCGTCTTCTTCATCGCTGGTTGATGTATCACTAAGTACATGCGCAACATTTTCTCCTTCCTTTATTTTATTACAATCACTATTTTCCGATGTAAAATAATTTTCAAGTTTTTTATAATTTTTCTTCAAATTATCAACTTTTTCTGCTTTACGTTTTCTGTATTGAGCACCAGATGGTTTCTTATTATTATGAGTTTTAAAAACATTTTTTTCTTTATTATGAGTACTCTCCATTGATTGCTGCTGACAGTTTCTATTTGTTTAAAATTTTAAAATAAAAAATTACTCCCAAGCTAATAATTCATAAACAATTTCATTATTTATACTTACCTGCTTTTTAATACCGCAAAATTTGAAAATTTGACAAAAACTGAATTTGAATCACAAATACAACTTTAAATTTCTTCTACAAATTAATAAACAACGCGCTCGCAACTCGTACCGAAAATAATGTTTAAAATTTAAACTTTAAATAGATGGAACGCAAAATAATTGGCGCCGAGAAAGATACAAGTAAAAAAATGAATTTAAGTCACAAAATATATGCTATGATTGAAACACTTTTAATCAAATTATTAGTTTTGCATAAAGAATTTTTAACCGTGTAATAATACAATAAATAAAATATTAAAAGAAATTATTTTTATAAAAAAAACAAACATTCGAAAAAATTTAGGTTGACTTTTTTTTTTTTTCTATTTATTATATTGTTAAAGTTTGCATACAACGTTTGGCGCCCCATTTTCCTGGCGCCCTTGGGCGGCTCCCAGCCTTGCCCCCCCCCCCCTCCTAAGGCCGTAATATAATATGTATCTTATTGTCTGGTTGGCAAAATAAGTGAAAAAGTGAAAAAAAAACAATCAGAAGTTTTTAAAAAGCAGAAAACTCTTCATAATTTTCTTCAAACAGCTGTAGAAATTGAAATTGAACATGAGAAACCAAATGAAAACAAGAAAGAAAGTTCAAGCGAAAAACAAAGTGAAGGAGAAATTAACATAATTGGAATTGAAAATATTAATGAAGGATATAGTGAAACTAATGCAATTGTGGAATTGGATTTAGAAATCAAACCTTCAAACAATAACACGAATTTGACTGTTGATGTGATCGAAAATAACTATGACGATTTAGCGAATTGGCCAGAAAATTTGTCCACAATATTTATTAAAGACAGTTACAAAAGGACCTACCAAATTTTATGTTATTGCTTACCCAAAAGATGATCAAAACCGATCATTTAACTATGTACATTTTTATTGCAAAGCTCCTAATGAAAAATTAATCAACAGATCTTGACTTGTTTATTCACTTAAATCAGACAAAGTATTTTGTTTTTCTTGTAAATTGTTTAGTAACGTTACTTCTTGTTTAATGAAAACTGGAACAAATGACTGAAGACACATGACACTAATTTTAAAAAGACGTAAGAGCAGTGCAGAGCACTACGATTCATTTAGGAAACAGATAGATTTGAAGAAAATAATAGATTTGAAGAAAGATAGATTTGAAGAAAAGACTTAGTAAATCTCAAACTATTGATTGTCTTACTGAAAAAATGTATGTTACTGAAGTACAACATTGGGGCTCTGTTATTAAGAGAATCAATATTATTTTGAAGATGGCTTCTGAAAATATGGCATTCCGTGGATCATCAGACCAAATTTTTTTTTAGAAAATAATGGGAAGTTCTAAAAAATGGTAGAACTACTTTCAAAGTTTGATCCAGTGATGGAACAACATTTAAACAGAGCAGTTGTGAATCCTAATCGAACACATTATTTTGGAAAGAATATTCAAGAAGAATTAATTCAATTAATTAGCAAAGCTACAAAAGATAAAACTTTAAGTAGGATAAAAAAGGCTAAGTATTTTTCGATTATTCTATATTGTACACCACATAAAAGTCACCAAGAGCAAATGTGTATTGTTATACGTTACGTTAACATTGCAAAACAATTGGATAACCAGGTTAACAGTGTCACAATTCAAGAAACTTTTATAGGATTCATAAATGTATTAGATACTACGGGATTAGGACTTACTGAAGTAAACTTTGAATTCATTGGAATCAAATAATCTATCTGTCATGAAGATTCGTGGACTAGGATTTGATAATGGATCCAATATGAAAGGTAAAAAAATTGGTGTACAGAAGCGTAAAGCTGATATAAATTCACGAGCCTTTTATATTCCTTGTGTCTGTCACTCCTTGAATTTCGTTGTTGCGGATGCAGTCCAAGGATGTTTAGAAATTATATAATTTTTTCTCTGCGACTACAAACCGTTGGCAAATTTTTGAATCAAAATGTTGCAAATTAACAGTAAAGTCATTAAGTACTACCAGATGGGAAAGTCATGTGAACGCTGTTCGTGCTCTAAAATTGGGATTAAAAGAAATTTATTGTGCATTGAAAGAAGTTGTTAATATTGTTAAAAGATTCTATTATTATATTAACTGCTGAATCGCTTGTATCAAAATTAGACAGTTTTGAATTCATATGTGTTGTTGTGGTTTGGCACGATGTATTAACTTAAATTAATTGTACTAGCAAACAATTACAGTCTCAAACTGTAGACGTGAAGACTGCTGCAAATGCATTAAAGAAAACTATCAATTTTTTGTTACTAAACACACTGAAGATTCTTACAAAATATATATTTCAAAAGCCAAAATTCTAGCTAATGATGCAAAACTTGGCTGACGAACTCAGTTCTATTTTGCGTGAAAGAGCAAGAAAAAGAAAAAGATATTTTGATGATGAACCTTTTGAAGAAGATGGTGATATACAAACAAACTGAAAATTCAAAAAGCATTTTTTTGGTGCTCTCTTTAAAATAGCTAAAGAATCGACAAATGAACAATTTGAAAACTTTTCAAGTACAATAGAACCGTTCAAATAGGAGAAGCAGACATAATTAACAAATGCAGATTACTGAAAAAAGTATTGACTCATGGTGAATCAAAAAATGTGTATTTAGAGGATTTGTTTCTGGAACTTAATTTGTTATCACGGAAATTAGATGGGAAAAAAATCACCGAAATCTTGCTTAAATGGATCTATGATAGTCAGCTTGAAGAACTGTTTCCTAATTTTTGTATTTCCCTACGAATATTATTAACACTACCTGTAACAGTGTGTACAGGGGAATGTAGTTTTTCCAAATTAAAATTAATAAAAAACTATTTACGATCAACAATGGGCCAGGAACGTTTTAACGGTAAAAACGTTTAAAAGAAGCCAAGTTTGAGACCATTTGTAGACAATATCTAGATTATTTTGAAGATTTGTAGCGCATTGTTCTGAAAATAATTGAGAAAGCACTTTTGTATCATCGGCATATAGTTTGGTTACATTATGCAATTTTTTTGGAAGGTCGTTAATGTATAAGGCATATAAAAGTGCTGCAATTACAGACCCTTGCGGTAACCACTAAAAATATTAACCCCGTCAGAAATGATTTCACCTTGAACAACTCTTTGTCTTCTGTTTTCTAAAAAGGCTTTGATCCGTTTAAGTATCAGACCATCAAAGCCGTATGCTTTTAGTTTGGCTAACAGTCTTTTGTGTGGAACGGTGTCAAAGGCTTTAGCAAAATCTAACAAAATTACATCAATTGGAATACCAACATCTAAGCTTGATGAAATGTAGTCGATGCTTTCTAAAAGGTTGGTGGTGCATGATTTGTTTCTAACGAAACCATGTTGCGCTTTTGCTAGTAGATTATTTTTATACAGGTACTCTTCCATTTTAACTCTAATTAAATTTTCCATAATTTTACATGGAATAGAAGTCAATGAAACAAGACGATAGTTGCTGGGAAGAGTCTTATCACCTTTTTTGAATAGAGGTTTTACAATCGCTGATTTAAATTGAACTGGAAGCTGACTATTAGTTAAAGATGCCCTAATAATTAATGCTAGAGGAATAGCAAATGCTTCTGCACAGTTTTTTAGAAGAAATGGATGCATATTATCAAGACCACATGCTTTATTTTGATTAAGATTTTTAAGTTTATTTAATATCATTTCGTAGCTGATATCATTTGGTTCTAGATCAACAAACTTTGAATGATTCTCGTTAAATTCAACTGTGAAATGTGGAAGTTCCCCTTCTTCTTCAATTACGAAAACATCTTGGAAACATTTATTGAGTAGATTAGCTATCTCTCTAGGTTCTTGAGTTAGATCACCATTAGTTGTTTTTAATGCTCTGATTGATTCTTTGATTAATTGTTGGCTGTTCAGGTATTTATACAAAAGCTTCGGGTTTGTTTTGGATCTTTTAACTAAAACATTTTCATATGCAAGACGAGTTATTTTAATTTCTTTTTTCACTAACTTGCAAGTCAGTTTGTACTCTTTAGACAGAGTAAGATCTCTCCATTTACAAGCACAATTCAAGTATCTAAGATTTTGCTTTTTTTTAATTAGAGTTTTAAGATCATTTTTGATCCATTAAGCAATTTGTTTTTTTATTCGAGATACGTCAAGCACTGGAATGAATTGATTACATGATACATTTGAAAAGTGAATTAGATTGTCATACATTTCCTGAACAGATAAAGTTTCAAACATCATTACCCGATCAATATTTGTAATAAAGTCAGAAATTTTATTGATGTCAGTCTTTTTGTAATCAAATTTTAAGTAACTGTGCGATAAGTCATTAACCATACTTTTAATAATAAAATCAAAAAAGATGACCAAGTGACCTTTATTTATGTTACCAAGGACAGATCTTGGGTCAATAGCGCAGATGCTTCCCGACTGAGTTGTGAAGATTAGATCAAGAGTGTTAGTGGCAGAATTATTTGACATTTGAAATGTTGGAACATTTACATGTTGATACAGATAGGTTCTGGTAAGAGTTTCACTAAATTTATGCTCGATACCATTTTCATTTTTAATGTTTGTAATGTATTCATTTGACCATACAATTGACGGGAAATTAAAGTATCCTGTAATAAGTAAGTCTTTGTATCCTTTTATATCAATATAGTCTTTAGTCTTTTTAAAAACCAAATCCATGTCGTTCATGTCAACAAAGTTGTTGGGTCTGTAGATACAACCAACTAAATATTTGTAGTTTTCAAGGTACACTGTAGCCCAGATTTGTTCAATTTTACTTAAGTTAAAAACAGCATCGTTCAGCTCTAATGATTTAATAGTTTCAGTAATATATAGACACACACCACCACCTCTGCGTCCATCATTTTTGTCTCTTCTATATAGATTATAGCCATTTAGATTTACAACCAAGATGCTTTTGAACCATGTTTCACTAACAGCTATGATTTGTGGACGGTAAGTGTCTACTAATACTATAAATTCATCAAATTTATTTTCTAAAGAGGTCGCATTTAAATACATACATTTTAAAGCATTTAGTCCGTTTATAGATAATGGCTAAAAAGATTCTGTTGAGTTAGTACTGTTGAGATTTAATTTTGACGATCTGATTTCCACGAATGCCATATCGAAAGGGTGATTCTTCAGCAAGTGTACTGTTTGCTTCGTTTCTTTTCTTTCTTAAATCGTAATCAAGACTTCTTTGTGCTTCAGTTAAATCTGGACTTATGTAAATTGATTTGTAACCTTCTTTCTCTCTCAAATTTTTTGCTGCTAGAAGAAGTGGATTTCTTAACGAAACATCAGTTAGTTCAACTATTATTGGACCTGGTTTAGTTGTATCTTTAGATTTTAGTCTTCTTGCATAAACTGGTGAAACACTGCTTTTGCCAATTACATAAAATATCTCTTTGATTTTTTTGCTATCATCTGCTTTTTTATCTGTTAAAAATTCCTTTTCGGATTCAGGTATTCCATAGATAATTACGTTCTTTTTTCTTCTTTTTCTTTCATTTAACTCACTTATAGTTGCATTTGCTACAGCAAGCTGGTCAGCTGGTTTTTTAGCATTTTTAGCACCTTGTTTTATTACTTGAACCCAATTGCTGCTGATGTTTGAAGGATTTAGTACTTTTTTTGCTGTTTCTTAATCTACTTGGAGTTTTGCTATTTCTTTGTTCTTCTCATTTTTGTTGTGCTCGAGTAGATTTAATCGATCAGCAAGGGTCATCAGAAACTTTGATATATTCCCACACAACTCATGTAGCTGTTTACTTGATTCACTAGCTCTGCCATCAAGTTTTGGCCAATTTTTCTCTTGTAGAAATTCTGTAATCATTTTGATAAACCAAAAACAATTCTTTAAACAAGTTTTTGATAAGAGGGCTACCACCCTACAACAGTGGATTACCTCCGCGTCGTGAAATATTTAAGTTTATTAGTTAGCTTATTACACAGGGATTAAAAAGTTTCAGTATGTGTTTTTTTCCGTCTATATACATATATATATATATATATATATATATATATATATATATATATATATATATATATATATATATATATATATATATATATATATATATATATATATATATATATATATATATATATATATTGAAGATGTGCCGGAACCAGTTTATACATTAAAATTATTTTAAATGAGACACATATACTGTGTAAATAGGGCTTTGTGGTTATCGACTCTATAACACTCTTAGTCTTCTATAAAGAAGTTTATTGGTTAAAGTTTAAACTAAAAGCAACCCTGTTAATAATATTTTGTCACATTTTAAAGTACCCCTTACGCAAATAGCAAAACAGCCGAACCACAGTGCCGGGTACCCAGCACGTCACTAATATATATATATATATATATATATATATATATATATATATATATATATATATATATATATATATATATATATATATATATATATATATGTATATATATATATATATATATATATATATATATATATATATAGAGAGAGAGAGAGAGAGAGAGAGAGAGAGAGAGAGAGAGAGAGAGAGAGAGAGAGAGAGAGAGAGAGAGAGAGAGAGAGAGAAAGAGAGAGAGAGAGAGAGAGAGAGAGAGACAGAGAGCCTTTGAAATTTGTATAAGAGATAAGGGCAATAGAGCACAAGTTTTTCCTTGTTGTCCTTTCAAAAAAACGTATAAAAAAGGATATTTGCAACCAAAAATTATATCCAAACTGGTTTCAAAGTTTTTTTTTATTCTTTTTTCTTTATAAATTTTATATATTAACAATTATATGATAAGTTAATAAAAACATTTAATCAATATAACAAAAGTTTATTCTACACTTTTGTTTTGTAAAAAACGACTTTTTTTATTATAAAAATTGGACACTACTATTTTAATTATTCTTAATTATACTCCTAAATTAAAAAATTATTTATTAAAAAACTAAAAATCTCTATGTAAAATAATTTTTTAAACCTAAAATTTGGTAAAAAAATCAGCATTAAACATAATTTCTCATATCGACTGTATAGAGCACAAACGTAGTATGTCCACATTTTTATGAAATCAATGTTTTACATAAATTTATAATAATATCTCATATGAAAATACTTTACTTCATTGAATTAATCCTTAGTTGAAAGAAAATCAAAAAAATATATGTGTTTGGTCATCAAAATATGACCTAATTTTATTATTACTTGGTTTGTTTCGTTTTTGGACTATTTGGTTTGTTTCGTTTTTGCCGGACATATTACAAAACAAGATGGCCACCAAAAAAAACATTAAATTTTTTCGCAATGCTCAAGAAGTATTAAAGCTCCTTGATGAAGAGGATGATTTTGAAGAAGGTATGTTGAAGAATATTATTATATTAAATTGATTAATAATTATCACAATATTAAATTATATGCCCTACAACATAATCTAGCCGTTCTAGTTCCCTAGACCTAGTCTAGTGAGGAGGCTAGATAGTACTTTAGTAGAGTCAGAGTAGACTAGAGGAGTAGAGTCTAGTTCTATTATTACAATTATAGCTGTTCACTAACAGTTGTAGTACACGTACTAGATCTAGTAGGCTTAGTAGTAAGTAGACTACTACTTATTGATAGTGTACTGGCACATCATTACACAAAATTATTAACTGTCACATTATTGTTTGTGTTTTAGGTAGCTCTGATCAACTCATCCAAACAGTTAGTCCAGATCAATTCAATGAAACATTTACTTTGGATCAACTCATTGATAGGCCTACAGTTAGCTCTGATCAACTTGTCCAAACAGTTAGCTCAGACTCTGATCAACTAGTTGAAACGGTTAGTTCGGATCAACTTGTCCAAGTGTTTTTAAAGGTTAATGCGACTAATAGTTTATATGATTTAACAACAGGCTTATCTTATGTTGTTACCAGTAGCTCTAATCAAATCCTCCGTGTGGCTAGCTTGGATAATCAAGTAGAAAAATAAATTGAAGTGCCTTCGACTAGTACAAATCAACATATAATCGCTAGTTCCAATGAACTCAACTTGCCTAATTCTGATAGTGATACGGATGGCTATGAGTTAGACAATAATGATCATCAAATTGGGAATACTTTTAAATTCTCTTCACCAATCTTGGACCAACATGTGCATGTTCCTGATGATGAAAAAGACAAACAAGGGAGAAAAAGAAAAAGAGAATCTGAAAAATGGATACGGAGTATTAGGCAAAAAGCACGCAACAATGGTTTGTTGTATGTTACCAGAAAAGGCAAAACAGTTCCTGCTAAAAATCCCAAACCAGTTGATTGTAACAAATGCAGATTTACATGCAGCTCTGTAATATCTGAGGAAGATCGAGTCAATAATTGCCAGGAATGTTATAGTCTTCAAGATTATAATGTTAAAAAACAGTTTTTGTGCAGCCTTGTTAATGAAGAGCCTATCAATCTACAGCGTTCCAGGTGTGCAGCGCCAGATCCTAAGAAAAAGAAAACAAAAAGTCGTGCATATTATTTATTCTCAAATGATGGTTTAAAGAAAAAAGTTTGTCCGGATTTTTTCTGCAAAACCTTTTCATTTTCTTTCAGATGTGTTGATTTGGCATTAGCGGGAAAAGATGATTCTGGGGCATTTGTGGGAACTGATAAAAGAAAAGGAGGACCAGCACACAACAAAATTTCGGAGGACATCGTTAAACACGTCCACAATCATATAAACACTTTTCCAAAAGTTCTCCCACATTATTGTAGAAAAAATTCTCACAAACAGTACTTGTCACCTGACCTGAACATAGAACAAATGTACAGACTTTACAGAGATGACTACTGCGTGCGCCTGAACTTACCACCGGTAAAAGAGCACAAATATAGACAGATCTTTACCAATGATTTCAATCTCAGATGTTTCAAGCCAAAAAAAGATCAGTGCTCTGTTTGCAATGCTTACAGTGATGCAGGTGAAGCAAGGAGGTTGACATTGAAAGTTGCATGGGATCAACATAAACAAAGAGAAAAGGAATCAATGGAAGAAAAATACATTGATAAACAACGTGCTCATGATGAGAAATCTTTTCTTGGAGTTACCTTTGACCTGGAAGCTGTTTTGGTGACACCGCATGCGGGGGATGCTCAGATATACTACAAAAGAAAGCTGGCTGTGTACAATTTTGCATTGTTTGAGACAGCATCACACCAAGGATACTGCTACTTGTGGAATGAAACCAAAGGTGGAAGAGGCGCCAATGAAATAGGATCTGCTCTTCTAGATTATTTAGGGAATCTTCCTTCTACTGTGAAACACGTTACTACATTTTCAGATACCTGTAGCGGTCAAAACAGGAATCTCTATGTTGCATCAGCAATGCTGTATGCTGTTCAGAACTTAAAAATATTGAAATTATTGACTTGAAGTTTATGGAATTAGGTCATAGTTATCTGGAGGCAGACTCCATGCATGCGACTATTGAGAAAGCATTCCGGAACAAAAAAGTCTACACAACCCAAGAGTGGGAGCTCATAATTGGTTTTGCTAGAAAGCAGAACCCACTCTTTATTGTCAAAAGAAGGTACCATAATGATGTACATGATCTCAAAGCCTTATTAAGATTTGTCAAAAATTGATCAAAAAATACTCTTAATGAAGCAGTGCAGTGGATGAAAATAAAATGAATGCGATTTGAAAAGAGTCGCCTATACATTATTCAATACAAATACTCCATAAAAAGTGACTCATTTATGGAACTTAATACTCTAAAAACACGCGGTCGACCAACTTTGCTTGCAAATCTGTCATTGGCGCCTGCCTACAATCGCCGCCTGTCAATCTCGGTGCCAAAAAAGAATGACCTGATGTCACTTATAGAATCAGGCATCATCCCTCAGGAACATGCACCCTATCTACCATGATTTGCCAAGCAATGCAAAATGCAGAGACCGCCTTCCACAACCAGATGCCACTGAAGAGACTGATGATGACGTTTAAAAGTTAAAACTAAATTATTTTGTTTAATTAGGGTTACAGTAATCATGAAGTATTGTGCTAAAGTATTCATACATTTTAATGTTATCTGTTCTATGATTACACAGGTCAACAAAAAAAAAATTTTTTCTGGTGCCAAGCAAACAATTTGTTTTTTGTATAGCATTTCTCATTTTGATTTCAAATATGCAACTCTTTTTTTACCATCACGTCAAGTTGTAAAGATATTTAGGTTCAAACCTTAAGTATTTAGGGTAAAGTCCCTAATATTGTCGAAAAAAAAGTTATTCAAAAGTATATCAACATGGGTCTCAAAAGAAGCGTATTTTCATAGAGATTTTAAAAATGTTATTTATTTGTGATAAAAATAAGTATTTTGTGTATTTTTGCTAAATAACATTCTGTTGAAATTTTTTAAAGAGTCTTTAGCATTTTTTCACATCATTTTTTTGTCAATAAAGTTTAAGAAAAAAATATTGATGTTTACCTAAATATCTTTACAACTTGACGTGATGGTAAAAAAAGAGTTACATATTTGAAATCAAAATGAGAAATGTTATACAAAAAACAAATTGTTTCCTCGGCAACAGAAAATTTTTTTTTTTTTGTTGACCTGTTTATTTCATGATAAATTCAAGATTAACAAATTTATTTCATTTAATTCAATTATATTTTTTTTTATTATTTATAATCAGTATTCATAATTTTCACTGTTCCATGATTATTAAATTTATTACTATGATAATTTAAGGATTATCTAATGTATTTTTATTAAGGATTAAATTACATTGATCAACAATTGTGTTCGAATTATTTATATTGCACAAATGTAATAAGACTTTTCTTTACTTTTTTATAGAGCTCAAATGTTGCATGTCCATTTTTGTTCATCCTCTTAACAAATTTCAACATTTAAAGTCATTTGAAATCAACAACACCAGTTAAGATGTTCACTATCCTACATTAGATACATGATAGTATGTAATCATTGGTAAAATGCCCCCACATAATACTTTGCTATATTTTACAAATGGTTTTGAAAATTGAAATCCATTTTTCTCCATACTTTGGTATTTGGACATACTACGTTTGTACTCTATACAGTCGATATAATCTCTAAAATTAATTTATAGAAATAATGAAATATAAGTAATCTAATTAATAAATATTAAAGGCAAGTTCTTCTTAGAAAATGCTGCTATGAAAATTATTTTAAATTGGTTTGTAGTCAGTGGCAGATTGTGTTTTTTGGGACTGTTGAAGTTATGGACCCTATCTTAGCACGCTTGAAGCTAAATTTTTTAAATATCTGAAATAGCCTGATGCTTTTGTGAACAAACGAAACAACAGACATAAAAATCAAATTCTATTAAAAACTAAAAAATAAAATTTACATAAAGATTTTATCGTATTTAAAAGTAATTATAACAACAACAAATTCAAAAAATTTTTTTCTTCTGTGCTTAACTGATACATATTCGTAAATTGCTTCATCATAAGAAATAAATCTTGTGATGTCATATTCAATTGACATAATTAAGAGGTCATTTAATCTTTCGTCTAAAATTTTCTTTAACCTCAGCACTTATTTTTGCTGCTTTGTTCTCAAAGCCTTTTAATTTCGGCTCGGAGTCTTCACGTAAATATATATATAACTTTAGTTACTAGAGTAAAGTGTATCTTTCACATATATCTAAACCAGGAGTTTGTAATATTTTATTAACGTTATTAAATTGCTTTAAGATTATTTCCCATATTACAGTTAAAACTGCTGTTTCCCGCTTTGTAAAACTTTTATATAAACTTTTTGCTTCTAATTTACATTCTGCTTTTCCAGAACTTTCATCAAATATATATTTAAGGGTAACGAGTATTTTTTGATAGCTAATTTTAACCGCATTATTTAAAAACTGAAATACTTTTGTAAACAATGTTTCGCTGGTGTGATTTTTAATCTGATGAAAGGTAGTAAATTGTTCAAATATTTTTCCGTTATAACAGTTTTTTAATATTATTGCCAGCTGATCTGTATGAGCAATGTCTGGCGTGGAATCTATAATAAGTGTATAATATTTTGTATCGACATTGTTTATCTGCTCAATAATTCGTTTTAAAACATTTTTTTCCATGAGCTATCTTTTTTCCATGCATCTCTTCGTATACAGTTTTGGATAAGTAGTTAATAGATTTCATCGCACCAGTTTAACACTTTGTTAGATGTTCTTTAAGAAAGGATCGAGTTTTGAAATAACTTCCATAAGACCCATTAAATTTCCATTGTGTGGAGGGCCCCTTTTTCGCTATAACCTTCTAGTTGCAAATCTCTTTCAGATAAAAATTTATTGCTGCTACAACCCATTTTAAAATATTCTAGTAATATTTTGCTGTTTTAGTAGCCTGTTCTTCGAACTTTATATCTATTGTACACTAATTCGATTTTCGTGTGAGGTAGGCGTTTTTGCGGTCATCAGATTCTTCATAGGATACAACAATTTTTCTTCTGTTTTTCCAATCTTTACAACCGTCAGATGCCAACGCTGCTGTTTCCTAAATGGGGAAATAATTTTCATGGTAAAAAAATGCTGCTCCTTTGCATAAAAAATAACAAAGCCAGGATCCTAGAGTCTTTTGACTGTTTTTCATGAATTTTCTGAAAAAACTGTTACAAAAAAATCTGCTTTGATCTTTATAATTTTGCTTAGATATAAATCAATTTTCTTTTTATTTTAGAAAAACAAAGATGGCCGGTTAAAGCAAAAATTGAGAAAGTTAATTAGTTCTGAGTTTTTTTCCCCTGAGAAAAGAAGTTCAAAACTAATTAACTTTAGCTGATATCCTATATCGCTATAGTTTACTCTTACATCAATAATACCAGTAATTTCAGACAATTTTGCTATCTCTTCTTGCATGCAGACCTTGTCTCTGTCCTGAAAAACAATATTGGCTCGGTATTCGTTATCTACGTTGCCCTCAGCAGTATGTTCTTTAATTAGTTTTACGTCATCAGTTACATTTTATTTGTTAGATTTATCTCTTCCAAACTTTAAATGATTAACCTACTTTGACAGAGTTTTAAAATTTTGATGTTTTAACCTTTTTTTCTTTTATTTTTTGTTTTGACTACCACTTAAATATTTCTATCCAGACATTTTTAATCATATTTATTAGCCCCAAGCCTTCAAAAACAAATTCCAAAGAAATTCAACAAAAATTTTGTTTACAAAAAAATATGGATGTGCTTAGATCGCTTAGAGGTGAATTTTAGCATTAAAAAGTATTTTGCATTTATATAAAATATATTTCCGAATCAACTAAACTCTTATAGCCTTATTAATTTTTACACCTCATTTTTGTTTCGCTACTTTTTGCTGAGATTGCAGCCGAAACAATAGCTACTGTTTGTAGCTATTTGTAAAGTACGTTTTGTCTAAATTATTTTCAGTGGTGGTTAAATTAGATTTTTTTTTTATAATCTAATTTCTTAATGAAGCGCAGGCGGACATTAGTATGTAGTTTGGTGCTGGGAATCTTTCTCATTGGGGATCACGTTTCTCTTGGGGGCTCTAGGCCTCAGCCTACTTAGCCTAATGGGAGACCCGCGACTGCTTGTAGTTGGAGGTTATTTTAACTTAGTAGCAGAAAGGTAAGTCGTCAAATAAAGCCTGCCAATACCTAAAAAAGCAAAAATAAAAAATTACTATTTTTCTACCAACTTATCATACATGTTCTATTTTCATTCAACTTGTAAATTCTAATTAATAAATCTACGCACACTTTATTTATGTTAAAGCACACTTTATTATGTTGGCCAAGCTTTATATATTTTGTCGTGGATTAAATAGCTAACTTTGAGCTTAACTTACTCTTAAACCAATAGAAAAACACAATCTTAAACCAGTATAATAACTTAACATTGAACCAATAGAACTATTATAAACATCTACACCTTAATTTATAAAAAATGGATGCCAATTTTCTGATAGTTCGTCAAACAGGTCACATAGAAACATTAGAGATAAACTCATATTCATTTTTCACTTCATTTGAAAAAAAAGTTTCACAAAATGGTCTTTGGTGTGTTAAATATGCAGTTAGAGATTTTAAAGATTTTTTAGGTTTTTAAGACTTTAGGTTTTTGAATCATTAGATTTTGAAAATCAAAAATTTAAATTTTTACAAGAAAAAATAAAATATCTCAAGAAATTAACTTTCAAAATCTCTAGCTAAAAAGAAAGATATTAATGCAAGTATCAGTTTTAAATGTAAAACTATGTGCTTATCGAGCATCTTTTTGTAAAATTATTTATCATGATTTAAATAATATAAAGAATATGTAAAAATACATATATTCTTCCTTGTGCAAAAATTATAACTTATATTTTAACATATTAACACATTAAAACATTCCCTTTTTGACCAATTAAACCATAAACCTTGGTTTTTTAACTGTATATTATAGCTTAGACTGAATTAAACGTAAAAATATTCCAGTCTAAATCACACTTAGTTTTAATAGTCACGCGTTCAATTCGCGTTGGGAGATTTTTGGCCAAATATTAACGCCGTGCCGTACAAAGTAATTAAAAACAATTTTGTTAAAAATTTCTAAATTTAAAAAAATATTAGCGAAAAATTTTATAAACCCTTTTTTTTTTTCTGTTCTTTATTACAATTTAAAACATTTCGTTAATATTTCATAAAACTTACAAGCTAAAATATAATCATATAAATTTTAAAATTTTTTTTAATATATATATAACTTTAATATATTCTTACAAGCTTACAAGCTAAAATATAATATAATACAAGCTAAAATATAAAGCTTACAAGCTAAAATATAACAAACTTACAAGCTAAAATATAATCATATAAATTTAAAAAAATTTTTTAATATATATATAACTATAATATATATAAAATTTAATATATATATAAATATATTATATAATAATATAAACGAAAAAAAAATAAATAAATAACGCGGAAACTCTTAACCAGCCGAAGCCGCAAGTAAATCCATCTAAATCATAATGTTAATCAATTGATTTAGGGTGGTTAAGAAAACTTGACATTTTCTTCAATTTAATAGAAATTATTTTCGTCTGATTCGTAATGTATATTCTTACCAGGTGATTTCTGAGGCGTGATGTTTACCAGATGTGATGTTAACTAGATTTCCTAGATGTGATATTCACGTGGTGATTTGTAAACATTAAGTGTTTTTCCGTTTTTTACCCTAAAGTTTAGTTTAAAAAATGTTTATTAGGTATAGATTAAAGGTGAATCGCCATAAAAGAAGCGCAAAATCTAATAAAAGTTTGAACAAAGTTTTATTTTAAAAAAGCTTTCTCTTTAAAAAACCTTTTCTTTTAAAAAAATTTAAAACCATTTTCTAAATTTAACTGCTCTTTAATTAACAAACGCACGTTTCTCCAAAATAGTCATTAAATTTCATCGCATTTCCATGAAAATTTAAAACATTTGAAAATTTCAAGTGCAAAACTCTACAAAACTAAATTATTTTTCAAAGATAAAAAAACAATAAAAAAATAACAGCATGCATTTGAACCTGTCATGACGGCTACTTGTTTTTGAGCTATTTTCACTTTTTTTTTATTGACGCACATAGTTTACATACGAACAACTATTTATATACTGAAATATCTAAAGTCCAAAAAAAATAAAAAATTGTTAAGTAATCGTTCGAACGTTTTTTATGAAGCCTGATTCGAAAATTGGGAGTATAGCAGATTTTTACTAATTCGAAATTTCAAGACTTTAAAAAGACATTCTGTTGTCAATACAAGATTCGAACACTAAGAATGCCATGTTTGAAAATTAAGTATTTTGTTTTTAAAAATTTTTATTTTAGAAGTAGACTTACTTCTAAATAACACTGATAAACAAATAAAATTTTATTGTGCATATCTTGTTAACTAGGTGGTTTTTTAAAACAAATTAAATATGCTGATTTCAAATATGCAAACCATTTTTCACCATCACGTCAAGTTGTAAAGATATTTGGGTTCAAATCTTTAGTATTTAAGGTAAAGTCCCTAATATCGTCGAAAAAAAAGTTATTCAAAAGTATGTCAACCTGGGTCTCAAAAGAAGCGTATTTTCATAGAGATTTCATAGAGAAAAATGGTATTTGTTTGTAATAAAAATAAGTACTTTTTGTATTATTGCTGAAAAACATTTTGTTAAAATTTTTTTAAAAGTCTTTAGCATTTTTTACATAATTTTTTTTGTCAATAAATTTTAAGTAAAAATATTTATCTTTTCTAAAATCTCTATGAAAATACGCTTCTTTTGAGACCAGGTTGACATACTTTTGAATAACTTTTTTTTCGACAATATTAGGGACTTTACCTTAAATACTAAAGATTTGAACCCAAATATCTTTACAACTTGACGTGATGGTGAAAAATGGTTTGCATATTTGAAATCAGCATATTTAATTTGTTTTAAAAAACCGCCTAGTTAACAAGATATGCACAATAAAATTTTATTTGTTTATCGGTGTAATTAGTCTTAAAAGGTTTCGTCATTTTCGAAAACATGTTTTCAATAAAATAAAATAAAAATCAACGTGTATTTCTATAAAGAAAATAGTTTCCAATAACTTCTTTGCTAATAACTTTAACTTTAAATTATAGGAAATCAGAAATGTAGATTTTTTAAAATCTTATGCTGAACTTTTTAAATTTATTTACAGTAAATTAACGTTTTATGGCTCAAACCTAAATTTTTCAGACGCAGAAATATTTTCCTTTTTAGACTTAAAATTACTTAAATTTGCAACTTTTCTTGTTGTTAACTTTTTTTGTTGTTGAATATGTTATAAATTAGGTAAATTTTTAAGTTCAATTTTAAATTTGGACTTAATCTTTATTTTATTATCGTGTCTTTATAAGTTTGATTTAAATCCTTTAAACAAATAATTTACCAGCGGTCAAACATACTTTTTTTGGAAGATATAAATTAAAAAATAAAAAAGGATTTCTACTCAGAAAACAATTTAATTGATTTATTTTATAAACTAAAGAACGCATTTCTTCTATTTCTTCGTATCATTAACTCAAATTGGGTGAAATAAAACGTCTACGATTAGACTTTTTTTCCTACTCTCATGCGTGGACGTTTTTTTTTATATCAATATGTTAAGTGCGCAGTAAAATGGTATAAAGAAAAAAAAACATAGCGCCAAGATGAAGACCTTAACACTAAACACTAAGAGGAAGACCAAGTCTCTTAAATACGAATGTGCTTTACAATCGTAAATTAGATCGTAGTAGAAAAAGCGAACTGGACGGAAATATACGGAAGAATAAAAAGAACTTTTTAAGATGGTAGGTTTTATACTTATTTTATAATTTATTTATTATTAATGCATTTTTTAAATATATTTTTTGAATGAATAAAAATGCAGAATGTCATTTAAATAAAAAATAAATTCCGTAGCCATTAACGCAAAACTAACTATATATTTGCTACAATTTTTTACGTGTAGGACAGCAGTATATATATCAACGGTATGAGATACCGAAACAGAGTTTTTGTCGGTGGCTTGATAAAGACAGTAATTTTTAATGTTTTAATTTATTTTTTTTGAACATTTATTTTTGACTAAAATCAATTTAAACTAAAAACTAATCTTTAATTTCTAAGAAAAAAACGACAACTAAGTTGTTCTATGTAGAGTATAGTGTTTAGCGACTTTTTTTAGACAAATGCTGCAGATATAGCAAAATACTTCAGTGAGTTTGGAAAAGTGCTGGATGCGAAAGTTGTCTTTAATGATAACGGAAATTCTAAAGGTAGTTTTACAAATAATTGCGTTATTCTACATTTTTATTGATTTTATTTATTTACTTATACATTATTCTTTTAATAAAATATACCGTTCTTGACTTTTTTAGGTTACGGTTTTGTTACATTTAATAACGAAAAAAGTGTGAAATCGGTTTTGAAAGCATGTCCGTTGTATCTTAACGGAAAAAAACTTAATATCGGACCTGCAATAAGAAAGCAGGTTTAAATTTTAGTTTCAAGTTTTCTAATTATACTTTTTCATATAATTGTAATATTAGTCATAATTTTTTGTATGATTTTAGGCTCCAGATAGTATTGGGGAGTCGGTATTAGTTGTAAAGGCACCAAAAATAAAGTTCTACCCACCGAATAGAGAAAAACCAGACAACAATTCTTTGGACCCATCGCACATAATCCCGTTGCAGAACTATACAACGGTTCCTTATTTCATTGACAATTATGGAACGACTTATTTTTTTTAACATTAAATATTTTTAATTTCGTGTAAATATTAATATCAAGTAAATTATATTTAAGCCTTATTAATCTTGTTATTCGAGCAGACTAGCTTCCTTATTCTATCGTTTTAGTTATTTAAGTCAGTTTTATTTTTCTAATTGTTAGTTTTAAATGATCCTTAATTTTATTTTAAACCAAAAAAAAATAATAATAATCAACCAAAAAAATAATAAATCCAAAATAAAACCAAAAAAATAATCAACCAAAAATAATAATCAACCAAAAAAAAATAATCAACAAGTTTATTGTTACCATAGTTGACTAAAAATTTTACGAGGAATACGTTTTTATAGTGATTTTTAGATTTTGCGTCATCTAAAATGTTCTATAAACGAAAAACAAACTATTAAATCCACCTGATAAAACAATATAAAATTAACCTGACAAAACCACGAAAAACAATTAAAGAGACTTTTTTTAATCAATTGCGTGTTTAATTACGTCTCGCAACAGATTTTATTTTTGCACCAGAAAAAATTTCTATTATAAAGAATATATAAAAAATATATAAAAGAATTATAAAGAAACTAACACGTGTTTAACTAATTTTTGATGGTTACAATTTTAATTACCAAGTTACTAACAACAACCCGAGAAATTATTCAGAAAAGTATTAACGATAAATAGTTATTTACTCAATTGAACTTAATGCGTTAGTAACTCCGGAGAGATATTTAGGCGCCATCATTATTGTTCACTATATTAAAAATTGTCAAGAACCCTTTGTACTTTGTGTTTTCAAAATGCTTGTTGTATACCGCAAAAGCGATTAACTTCGGTTATTTAAGAATAATTAAAATTAAAGCATGCAATAAGTAATACGAATTTTACAAACTTTTACTATAAATGATAATGTTAGATTGTAATCTGCTGAAACTTATTTACAAAGCAACAACTTTTAAATATTTCATAATAGTGAAATCTTTTAGCAAAGTAAAGTGATCAAATTTTATTATTTTAACAAGCAACAATTTAACTATGTTTGCAAAAAAAAATTAACGTTTTGCAATAATACAAGTGTTTCATTTTTCCAAAAATGAAACACTTTTTATTATTGAATATTTACTACTTTTGAAAATTAGCGTTGTTTTTAAATACTTATACTTCGATTACTTACGGTTTAATCGCAATGCTTGTAGCATTTGCGATTAAACCGCGGATATTTATTAGTAAATTTTACTGTTAACTTTACCTGAAATTTGACGATAAATTTAGACATTTTTCGACATATATATTGCAACGCTCTGAAATAGTTCAGAATTATTAAATATTCAGAATTCTCAATTATTAGCCAAGGCCCGTCATGGAATCAATTAAAAAATAACAATATAAAAAATTTGAAAAGCAATTTCTTTTAAACGACAAATGAAATTGCATCTCCTTAATTTCTGACATATATGTAAGTATGTTTGCATATGTGTTTGTATATGTATATATGAGTATGTATGTGTATATGAATTTTTATTCTTCACGTAGTATTTTTCAGAAAAAATATTTTATTGTAAATTTACTAAAGCTATGTGGGCTTTAAATGTTATTGTCAAGGGGCTCTATGAAAAGATTATGGTGACACCAGTCATTCGTATCTTCTTTGAGCCCCTGTCTGTTTTACATATATTCTTTGTGTAACGTAAAAGTTTCATTGTAATTTTATTATTTTATTTTCATATGAACAACGAAATATATTTAAAAAAAAAAAAGTTCGTTTGCAAATAAATATACCTATATCACTAACGGATATACGTGAGGAAGCATTGTTGGATCGTGGTTTAAAAGCTGCAGACAAAAGTATGAGTAACGTATCCGTTCAGCTGGACTAAGTATACTCGCGTGATTATTTTCCACTTCCCTTTCCAGTTTTTGTAGATAACTAGTCAACTAGTAAATTAAAGTACAATGTTGCATTTATCATAAATAGTAATCTCAACCTTCTAAAATATAATGTTATCATATTTAATTATAACATTCTAGCCAAATTTTTATTTTATGTATTTGAAAATATATTGAAGTTGTAAGAATATAGATTTTAAAACTTAGTAGCTTCCACGACTTTAACAAACTGTCCTCTTTGGTAAGGCTGTCAACAGACTCATGGGTACCTGCCTGTTGGTTACTGCCCAACTAACATTATTAACGACGGGTAACCGTCGTTTAAATAAGTTTCAATTTTATTTTGTTTTTAAACTTTAGAAACATCAACTGTAACATTGACTTAGTATGTGAAAAAAGATCATGAAGAACTTGTTGTTAAACATTTCAATATATTGAAATGTAAAAATGTTAACAAATAATCGTAACTATAGTTACGATTTCTTTATCACCGTCAGAATTTCTGAAAACATTCAATATAACGTTCGAAAATTGACTTGAGTTTCTGTTTCAAATACCAACTAATTCTTCATTGATCATTAATTTAATTCCTGTGTACAATGCTGCCTTGCAATGTTTTTATTTACGTAAAACAGAAATTATCCAACTTGTTTATTAATTTTTTTCTCGGACAAAAATATAATAAAATTTGGAAGAAGGAAGATATATTTACGCTATTTTAGAGTTCTCACACAAGAACATGTGCATAACTGCGACTTCAGTTCCATCAGAGTACGCTTTCTCGATTGCAGAGCACGTGTTCAATTAATGACATGCGTCTTTTGCACCCGTAACAGTGGACGCGCGAGTATTTCTAAACCGTAATTGGAGCCTGTGTAGCCTGGACACTTAAAATAAAACAAAATTTAGCAATAAGTGTAAAAGAACTTTTACAAATAGATGACATCATTCAATTAAAAGTTTTTATTGACTGTTTATAAAAACAACTATAAATAAAAAGTATTTTTTTTTTAAAACCCGTTCGTTTGACGAGTACTGGGCAGGCATTTTCACGACAGCACTACCCCTTGGCAGTAAAAAACAAAGTTAGTTTAAGAATAACTTAAAAAACGCTGTAAGTTTATCATGTTAAAAACTTGTTTGTCTCAAAAAGTATACAATAACTAACATTCCCATGACCTAAAAGGAGGTCTTTTCAACGCTCAAAAGACGTGTTTTTTACGCCCCGTGTCCACTGGGATTAATTATAAAGTTTTATTGTATTCTAAAATATTTTCAAGACGTTGTATTGTAAAACATGTAATATATTACAAGTTATTAATTACATTTTATTGTACAAATAATTGTAAAACATTCTATTGTATAAATAATTGTAATAACATTCTATTGTAAAATTTGATAACTGCTGCACGTATATAAAAAAGCTGTAAAAAAGATAACAAGGATGGTTCATCGTTATAATGATAATCGGCATTTTACAAAAAAACGATAAATTTTTTTTAACGTTTTCAGTCATTTTTTAGTGTATTTCCAAATTTAAAAACATATGCTTTGGGCAGCATATGTACAAGCTTTTTTTTTTAAAAGTTAAAGATTTTTTGGTAACTGTCACGTTGGTTTGACAAAGTTCTAACTGAAATTGTTTTATACATATTTACACAAAAATACATTGTATTAGCAGAATTTAAAAAAATCTTTTAATTTGTTTTTTGTTTTTTGAAATTGTTCAATTGAAATTATTTATATTGTTTTTGATTTATGTGTCTTTTTGGTTTGATGTATAAAAATATATAAATAAAAAATAATCATATAAATATTTTCTTTTGGACATTAAAAAAGAAAAAAAGATTTATTTGCTATTCTCCTAATATTAAAAAAATTAGTTAGAACCATGTCATTGTCAACAGAGGCGATTTTACGGGTGTGGGTGTGTGGGCGGGGGAGGGGGAAACCACCCACTCCTCTCTTCTCCCCCAAGAAGGCGATTTTTAAGTTATAGTCGGTTTTTTTACAAATTTAGTTGGCTAGTAGGATTTTTGACAAAATGCAGTCGGGTAAATTTAAGTTTTGAGGACCTTTTCTTTTTTTTTAAAAGAAGCCAGTCGGTACTTTTTAAGGATTCACCCCCTCATTTTATTCGTAGAATCGCCTTTGATTGTCAAACCAACGCATTGCAGCACGACAAACTGTCTACAGCTAAATAAAATGCAACATTTAATAACATGTTTTTTTATAAATGCTTTTTTTATGTTTTTTTGATTATATGAATTTTAGGTAAAACAATTTAAAAAATTTATCAACATTAAAAGTTTGTCAATTATGTTCTTTCATAGATTTTCACGAAATTTTAAAGCATAATTTCATAAAAACAAGTAAATGTAAACAATATTAAAAGTCGCAAACTCTTAGTTTTCTTTTTTTTTTTTTTTTTTGAGGTTTAAGAGATTTTTCTTGAAATCATTTGACAAAAAACTTTTTTTGCTTTGTTTTATAATGACGCTTCACTTTATAAATCTAATAGATTTAGCGTCTTTCGTGCGGTATTAATTTTTCTGGAGCCAATCGATTGGCTCCAGATTGCAATTGAGTTCTGAATTGACTGAGACTTGGAGTTATCGTACAATTTCTAGATCTTATATCTTGAAAAAATTTTTTTTAGAACGTTGAACCAATTGAGCTAAGACCGTTTTGCCAACTTTATGTCGCCTCATGTATCAACAAACACAAACATAATGTATAAATTCACACACTAGTAAATCTGTAAAATTTAAGAGTAAAATTTCTAAAAACCACCTAAGGGGTCCACAAGTTACGTCACCCAACTTTTGACCGTTTTAGAATGCCCCTCCTCTCGTCTCAACATCGTAACTCTATAGTAACTAACCCCCCCCCCCCAATGCGTGACGTAATTTATGGATGACTCCTAATATGATATCAATGTGACGTACAGTGGCCTCGCGCATCTAACTAAGCCTAGGCGAAGTTCGTCGGAGTTAAATCAAAGTTAAATCGAATATTCGTTAAACTTCGGTTACAAAATTTAACAAATAATACTATACGCCTAACGAATAGAATTATTCGTTTAACGAATTGTATTAGATCCTCATATAACTTAGTCAATAAATATACTATTTGATACTCGTTTCTCTATTCGTAAAAATCCAGTTTAACATTCAAGAATTTGATAATATTTTTTTTTAACGATTTCTAAGTAAATAACTCCTTTCGGACATTATTGGCGATTTGTATAATTCTTTCTAGTCATTTTTAATGTTTGGAACGCAAATAATTCCTTTTGGTTATTATATCCGCCCAAAGGAATTTATGTTGAACGCAGGTAAAATTCGAAGCGCTGAATTGAATAATACGAAATAAAACAAGAAATTCTATAGATTATTCAATATAGAGAAATTTATTATTATAATTTTTTTTTATAATATTTTCTTAACAATAAACATTCGTGTCCCTCCTTTGATCATATTTTAATCACAAATTAATCACTTGCTTATAACTATTTCAATTAAGGACCGACGACGCGGGTTTCAAAGTGGAGGGGCACAGTTGCCAGTTTCTAAAAAAAAGTGTTGGGGGCAAGTCCCCCCCTTCCCTTGTGATTATTATTGTTCACTATTCATTTTAATTTTTCAATTATAGTTTGTGTTGACGACTTAGTATTATTTGTTAAACGAATACTATTACTTGTTAAGTTAATAGTACTTTGTTAATATACTATTCGTTATTCGTTTGTTATTAAACTATTCGTTATGTGAATAGTAACTTTGTTTAATAATAACATTTATTTATTAAATAATAACCTTTATTTTTTCAAATATTTGAAAAAATAAACGCGTATTGAAAACTTATTAAAACGTATATTGAAACGTACATTAAAAACGTATATTGAAAAAATGAACGTATAAAATTATTGCAATTAAAAAAAAATTATTACTTTTAAAAGTAATAATTTCATTTTTATAATTGCAATAATTTTTATTGCAATTATGTACCTAGATACTTAAATTGTCAACGAAAACCAATTCAGAACAAGCTATAAATTTTCATTATTCAACATTTTACAACTACTTCAGAACGTAACAAGTTACTTTTGCGTTTAATATCTTTGTTGAAGAACAAAAGTAAGCGTTGTAAATACTTCCACAAAATTTAAATTTGAACGGGCGATAAGTATTATTACAATAATCTTATTTAATTGTTTTATTATAACAATTATTATTTGTATTATTATTTTTTATTATTATAAATACTGTTTTTATTTCAGAATATAGTATCATAATCAAACCAAAACGTAAGAAAAGCAAAGTATTTTACGATCAATTTAAATGACATTAACTTTGCAATATGCCGCTTTTGCATATTGGATATATTTTTAATAATATTTTTGTTCTCGCTTCCTTCCTTACCAATGTCGCTTATTGGGCTAGAGCTGGCATCGAACCTCGGACTCTAACCACTGCGCCACGGCTTCTCAATTTCGATAAAAAGGTGTGGGGAGGGCGTGCTTCCTAGAGCCTCGGTGTCGTCAGCCCTGTTTCACCTGTACCAATATATCTTAATTCAATGTTTTTCTTTTTAAAATCTATGTAAGTATTAATTAACAGTGTGTTAAGTTATTATATTAAAAACACTATCAGTTAAGTTAAAATAATAAAAACCACAAAAGTATCGGAATCGGTAAAGAATCGCAATCACAATTGAGAATCGGAATCGGAATCGGTATTTTTTGGAATCGGCCCGTCTCTAGTATTTCTTGATAAAATGTCACTAAAAATTTATGAAATTAAAAAGAGATTGAAAAAGATAAACAAAAGTAACACTTTTTTTATGAGACTGATATCGTCAAAGCAGCCTTCAGCGTCGCAAATGTAACTGAAGATTATAAACAATTAGGTTTGGTGGTTAAGCAAACTTATGGTACAAAGTTGTCCATGTTCTTAATAGAAGTAAATTTATGGAGATGCTCAAAAAGAAAAATATATTGAACTAATTAATGGTTACAAATTAAATTATTCCAACGTGTCGTCATTTTAAAATAAATATTTTTTTCTTCGTCATTTTCAATATAAATTTATGCAGTATTGTTAACGTAAAAGATAAGCAAGTAAAAGACGATTGTCTTATAGGTCTCAGATAATCTTATAGGTCGAGGTAAGATACTATAGGTTAGATGAAAATCTTATAGTTCTAGGTTAGTCGTTATAGGTTAGATGATAGTCTTAAAGGTAGTCTTTGACACCTATCTTCTTGTCTATCCCCGTTATCGCTTTTATACATTGCAATAATTTAATTTTATATCAATAAAATAACTAAGGAAATATAACATAAACAAAAATGATCAGATTAAACAATTTAAAATTCAAATAAATTAAATTACAATTAAAATTCAACTATATAAAATAACCCAAATAACTTTTACAGGTATATTTATATTCATGAAATAATATCAAGATGTGGTAAAATTCTTAAAATAAGGTATTGTTTCAGTTCAAGTACATATATATACATATATATATATATATATATATATATATATATATATATATATATATATATATATATATATATATATATATATATATATATATATATATATCACGAGCCAGCTCGTGAAAGATTTTTTATGTGTGCAAGAATAAACTTGGCGCCTTTTAGATTTAAATTTCAAGCGAGCTTGCAAGCGTCAGCTTGCTCGCGAAAAATGTTTTTTTAAATCATAAAATAATACATACTACAAATAATACTTTCTTGATAATTTTTTTGATTGTAAACATATTTTTAGTTAGAAAACGGAACAGTTCTAACTTTAGATTTTGCAAAATTTAATCTTAAAATATCAATATCAACAGATTCAGCAATTATGTTTTCAATGGAAATTATTGATTAACCGTTTAAACGTTCCTGGCCCATTGTTGATCGTAAATAGTTTTTTATTAATTTTAATTTGGAAAAACTACATTCCCCTGTACACACTGTTACAGGTAGTGTTAATAATATTCGTAGGGAAATACAAAAATTAGGAAACAGTTCTTCAAGCTGACTATCATAGATCCATTTAAGCAAGATTTCGGTGATTTTTTTCCCATCTAATTTCCGTGATAACAAATTAAGTTCCAGAAACAAATCCTCTAAATACACATTTTTTGATTCACCATGAGTCAATACTTTTTTCAGTAATCTGCATTTGTTAATTATGTCTGCTTCTCCTATTTGAACGGTTCTATTGTACTTGAAAAGTTTTCAAATTGTTCATTTGTCGATTCTTTAGCTATTTTAAAGAGAGCACCAAAAAAATGCTTTTTGAATTTTCAGTTTGTTTGTATATCACCATCTTCTTCAAAAGGTTCATCATCAAAATATCTTTTTCTTTTTCTTGCTCTTTCACGCAAAATAGAACTGAGTTCGTCAGCCAAGTTTTGCATCATTAGCTAGAATTTTGGCTTTTGAAATATATATTTTGTAAGAATCTTCAGTGTGTTTAGTAACAAAAAATTGATAGTTTTCTTTAATGCATTTGCAGCAGTCTTCACGTCTACAGTTTGAGACTGTAATTGTTTGCTAGTACAATTAATTTAAGTTAATACATCGTGCCAAACCACAACAACACATATGAATTCAAAACTGTCTAATTTTGATACAAGCGATTCAGCAGTTAATATAATAATAGAATCTTTTAACAATATTAACAACTTCTTTCAATGCACAATAAATTTCTTTTAATCCCAATTTTAGAGCACGAACAGCGTTCACATGACTTTCCCATCTGGTAGTACTTAATGACTTTACTGTTAATTTGCAACATTTTGATTCAAAAATTTGCCAACGGTTTGTAGTCGCAGAGAAAAAATTATATAATTTCTAAACATCCTTGGACTGCATCCGCAACAACGAAATTCAAGGAGTGACAGACACAAGGAATATAAAAGGCTCGTGAATTTATATCAGCTTTACGCTTCTGTACACCAATTTTTTTACCTTTCATATTGGATCCATTATCAAATCCTAGTCCACGAATCTTCATGACAGATAGATTATTTGATTCCAATGAATTCAAAGTTTACTTCAGTAAGTCCTAATCCCGTAGTATCTAATACATTTATGAATCCTATAAAAGTTTCTTGAATTGTGACACTGTTAACCTGGTTATCCAATTGTTTTGCAATGTTAACGTAACGTATAACAATACACATTTGCTCTTGGTGACTTTTATGTGGTGTACAATATAGAATAATCGAAAAATACTTAGCCTTTTTTATCCTACTTAAAGTTTTATCTTTTGTAGCTTTGCTAATTAATTGAATTAATTCTTCTTGAATATTCTTTCCAAAATAATGTGTTCGATTAGGATTCACAACTGCTCTGTTTAAATGTTGTTCCATCACTGGATCAAACTTTGAAAGTAGTTCTACCATTTTTTAGAACTTCCCATTATTTTCTAAAAAAAAATTTGGTCTGATGATCCACGGAATGCCATATTTTCAGAAGCCATCTTCAAAATAATATTGATTCTCTTAATAACAGAGCCCCAATGTTGTACTTCAGTAACATACATTTTTTCAGTAAGACAATCAATAGTTTGAGATTTACTAAGTCTTTTCTTCAAATCTATCTTTCTTCAAATCTATTATTTTCTTCAAATCTATCTGTTTCCTAAATGAATCGTAGTGCTCTGCACTGCTCTTACGTCTTTTTAAAATTAGTGTCATGTGTCTTCAGTCATTTGTTCCAGTTTTCATTAAACAAGAAGTAACGTTACTAAACAATTTACAAGAAAAACAAAATACTTTGTCTGATTTAAGTGAATAAACAAGTCAAGATCTGTTGATTAATTTTTCATTAGGAGCTTTGCAATAAAAATGTACATAGTTAAATGATCGGTTTTGATCATCTTTTGGGTAAGCAATAACATAAAATTTGGTAGGTCCTTTTGTAACTGTCTTTAATAAATATTGTGGACAAATTTTCTGGCCAATTCGCTAAATCGTCATAGTTATTTTCGATCACATCAACAGTCAAATTCGTGTTATTGTTTGAAGGTTTGATTTCTAAATCCAATTCCACAATTGCATTAGTTTCACTATATCCTTCATTAATATTTTCAATTCCAATTATGTTAATTTCTCCTTCACTTTGTTTTTCGCTTGAACTTTCTTTCTTGTTTTCATTTGGTTTCTCATGTTCAATTTCAATCTCTACTGCTGTTTGAAGAAAATTATGAAGAGTTTTCTGCTTTTTACAAACTTCTGATTGTTTTTTTTTTCTTTTTCATTTATTTTGCCAACCAGACAATTTCTTTTTTTGATCCATTTTATTTCAGGTCAGTATAGATACATATTTTATATATATATATATATATATATATATATATATATATATATATATATATATATATATATATATATATATATATAATATGTATCTAGCAATATATAATATGTATCTAGCAAAAAAAAAATTTTCAAATAGTAAATAAGGATTACTTTTGCCTAATAAAGTGTAACAGACTTTAAACTTTTTGCTATGGTTTTTTATTTATTTTTCATTTGGTTTAATGCAAGTTCTTTATAATTCTATGTCTTTATAATACCTACTTATTTTTAAAATAAAACAACAACAATCATTTTTTTAAATTTTATTTATTTGAACTATCAAAAATATGCAAAAAGCAACTCATTATGCAATGCATCATAATCTGAAACCGCAATATCTGCATCAAAATAGGCAGTTCTAGTTGCATGCAGTTTTACAAGCTAGATCTACTATTACTAACAAAAAATAATTATGCACAAAAAAAACCAAAACAAAAAAAGGGTAAAAATAATTATATAAAGAATAGACTCACAAGAAAATTTGTATTTTTTATATAAAAACATTCAAGAAAATGTTTTTTAAATCTGGAAAATAAGGTGCAGATATGTAGTTCACAACTGACAATAGAAATTTAAAGCGGTGATCTATTTCAGTAAAACTAGCATCAATTTCGGCCATCTTGTCTAGAAGTAAAGCCAAAATGTAAACTTTCGTCTGATTGGTTAGCAGAAAACATTGAAATAAACTGATTAGGACGAGGGGCGTAACTCAGTTTCAGTTATAGATCTAGAAAGGTGTATTATTTATATTGTATATAGGTGTATTATTTATATTGTATATAGGTGTATTATGTATATTTTGTTTCTAAGCAGAATTTTAATTTTGCGTCTTTTTAATGCTGCGCCTGTGTGTTTCGCACACTTCGCACACGCTTCGAGCCGGCTCTGTTTATATATATATTATAGAAAATGCTGATTTATCTAGCTCAAAATTTTTAAGAGAATCACTGCTCAATGTTATGCAGTAATGCAGCCTAAGAAGAAATATGTTTTTTATTAAAGGTAAAAACAAGGATCTAGTTCAACACATATGGCAACCCTAACCTTATTGGACTAGCACAAATCTTACTGAGAGCATTTCTAAAGTTTCTAATAAAAATAAAGGAACATGTAGCCTACTACCTACCTGATAACTATAGTTTTGAATCAGTAAACAACGAGATAAATGTTGACTACCCTAAAATTTTGATGAATGCCCGAAAAGTCGTGAAAATCATAAAAATGTCATCAGTTTGAAATCAAATTTTGTCAAAGAAAGTTACTGAGGAATTTGGTAAAAAAATCAAACTGCATGTGGATGTTCGTCATTGTTAGAATTCACTTTTTTAAATGACTGCGCCTTTGTTAAAATCTAAGAAATATTTATACCAGGCATTTACTGAATTAAATGCTCTTGATGATAATCAACAAGCTAGATTTTGAGTCATAAGCATTATCACATGCCGCTTAAGACAACTTAAGACAACTTAAGACAACTTAAGACAACTTAAGACAACTTAAGACAACTTAAGACAACTTAAGACAACTTAAAACAACTTAAGACAACTTAAGACAACTTAAGACAACTTAAGACAACTTAAGACGATTTAAGAGCCAGCAAAACTAGCAGTGGAATTTCTTAGCAGAGAAGATGCAACTTTATAAAGCTCGCATCAACAGTTGTCGAACGCATTTTTTCGAGCTGCATTAGCTTCTGCACAAAATGATTTTTGTGCAGAAACTAATGCAGCTCGTAATCGCGATTCACAATTATCTGATGAATCACGATTATCTGATGAATCGTTAAAACCTTTAGTTTTCTTAAAATTTTTTTACAATAAAAATACGTCATTATAAGTTTTAATCGAAATATAAACAAAATGTTAGAATTTTGTTTAAATTACTTTTTTAAACCGAAAACCACGGTTAACCGCGTTTTTTTTTTTAACTGCGTTTATAAAAATAGCGAAACCGCGGTTTTTTATAAATGCAGCTTTTTGCAAACCTGCATTTATAAAAATGCAGTCACTGTGATATTTGGTCACTATTTTAAAAAATAACTATATAAACCTAATTTTTTACATTATATTACTATCTGAATAAATATTAAGACATTGTTTTGGATTTTCTCCACAAGAAAACTTACTTAAAATAGCTTAATAAACTTTTTTAGTCAAATACTCTTCAACATTTTAACATGCAATATAAAAATTCATTAATATTGCATGTTTAAAATTCAGTAAAGGATTAAATTGGTTAAAATGTTCATTATAAAGCTATGTTTTTCTGCTGTCTCATCTAATAAATCGAATTATGGTAGCAGTTCTTTAAAGGTGCATACTGTTCAGATCAGTTAGTAGAATAAAAAACCGAATCCAAGCCAAAATTTTTTTCATCCATATTACTATCCATTACTTCATATCTTTTTTTTAACTACCGTACTAACCATAACTTCTTAATTTCTCATATCTTTTTTTAATCCATAATTTCTTATCATATTTCAACCATTATCTTAATCATAATTTCTTAACTTATTTTAACCATAAACTAATCCATATTCTCATTAGTCATTTCAACCATAACTCCATCCATAATTTCTAAGCCAAAAAAAAAATATATAAAAATAAAATAATGATAGTATAACAACCATAATATAATAATATATTATGGTTACATCATAACTATAAACTCTGAGGTAAAAAATTTTTTAATTTTTATAAAACATTTTAAAAAAAATTTTGTAATTTTAAATCAATTTTTAAGTTACAGCTCAATTGATTTCACAAGTGAAATCTAAGCTTAAAAGAAAGCATATCCTATTACAGTAAAACTTCCAGATTGTCCAACTTGTGCATCACCAGAGTTTAATGTCACTACTAATCTTCTACCGTTAGTAACGCTTGGCATGGAATCATTTTTACCAAAATTTCTGTAAAAAGAGATAGTAGTTGCAGAATCAATTTTTTGTTTTGATTAATGCAATAGTTCAGATGATGTATTATTAAATGAGGTAATATGAGAGCCATTCCACGAAGAAAGACAAAATCTTCTAAACCAGATAAACAGTATATACATCTGCTATTTTTGTCATATCCAGAATATATTGTATAACTACTATAGTTATAGGGTGTCCAAGGTTGAATAACTGAGATTGTTTACAGGAGGATTGATTGCGTCATACATACGAACTCTTGATCCCCACCAACTTCCAGATCTACCGATTGTATGCATTCTAGTATATTTTAAATAAACACCATTTCTATTACCTGCAGCGTTCAATAATATATATTCACTACCATAAGTTGTGTTCAAATATCTAAATGTTGACGAGTATAGTTTAAGATCTGAAATAAATCGGGGTATTAATGAAATAATATTTGCTTGTTGTGTTGAACTTATTGTAACAAAAGGTTGCAACCAATATGTAAGTGGATTTCCAGTTTTATTGTATAATTCAATTGATAGATTAGTTCTAAATGGTAAATCAAGTGTAAAGTATCCTCCTTATTCAATATTAGAATGTATATTACCACCTTGTAAAGAGTTAGTATAAAATGGTCCACCAAGTGAATAATAAATCACAAGCTACACCCATAGTATTTATTCCAATACTTCCTATGCAAAGTGTATTATCTGCGTATATTCTAATAAATACGTTACCTGGTACACTTCCATTAGGATTTGTTCCTTTAAATGCTAACCATAGTTTTCTGAGAATACCAGGACCACTATTTTGAATAAAAATTGCAGTTACATCAGTACCTGTATTTGGTTCAAGAGTCTGTTATTTTACTCCCATGCATGTTAAACTTGAATTTGACACTATTTCTAAACTGTTAGGATTAGGTATTATTGTGTCAACATAATACTTTGTAGCATCATCATTTGGATTTGTAGGTTCTGCTACATTTATTATCTTATATGTATTCATATCAATATCACTAGTTGCATTATTTTGCCCATCTCTTCTAACTAACAAATTATATTATTAAAATAATATTAATAAATATTAGCTTTAGATGCTGTTAAGCCATTTGAAACTACTCGACTTGTAGTTGAATTAATTGTTGTATGTCCGAATTTATCAACAGGGATTTTTATATAGATTAAAAAAAAAATACGATAGATTATTCATAATATTCTGAAAATCATATCCATCATCTAGTTTTTTTAAAACATGTAAACATAAGTGTCCACAGAATAAGGTATTCCCAAATTGAAATCACAATTATAATAAACATGACTTTTTAAATAATTAACAACTTCAACTGGTGGTGGTAGTCCATAAGAGTCAAAACTTTTTTTATTTCTGTCTTTGTACCAACAAATCCAGTGAAATTCCTGCGCACTTGAATCTCCTGTTTTTAATATTCCACATTCTTTTCTTTGTGTATTTTTAGGTAATTCATCTCTTACAAACACACCTTTAAAATGTTTTATTTTTTAGTTTATTGCTGCTTTGATCAATTGAAAATTTGTTAGAAGTTCATTTGGTAAAATTACTCCTTCAACATTGATAAGTTTATGATAATTGTTATTTTCCATTTTTACTTTTAAAATGTTTTTTTCCTTAAAAAAACAATTTGATCTCTTTGGGCTCTGGGCTTTTTGACCTCTTTGACCTCTTTGACTTCTTTGGGCTATAGGCTATGGGCTCTTTGACCTCTTTGACCTATAAATTATTTTCTTTTAGTATTATGCTTAATCATTTTCCCCAACATCTTCTGCTTCTCCATCGTTGCTTTCTGCTGTAGGCCATTGCAGTAGTCTATTATAAAAGTCAATATGGTCATGTGGGATATACTTAATACACTTTCTTAAGTCATTCAATTAGCAGATTTTATTGGAACCTTTCCGTTAGGATAAAGAAGCTCTTCAGGCAAGATCACTTTGCTTTGAGTATTTTTTCTCATCATAAAAGTATGTTTGACAATACCATTGTTAATTTCACTGGCTTTACATTGACCTATGTTGTCACAATCGTATTGAAAATGGTGAAGTTTGCTTATTGCAAACTGAGTTTGTTGGCTTCTGGGTTTACCTATTGTTTCGAATGAGGTAACGTTTTTTTTATATTGAACTGGCCACCAACTTTTAACATCGTAAACTAGAGATGAACTCTCTACATCAACCACTAAAAACTTTCTTTGATTACTACATTTTAAATTTTTTTTATTTCTTGAATGTTGTACACTCTGTCATGCCTTCTTAACTCTCTTTTTATAATCGAAAAGTTACGGTCACAAGGCAAAAAGCCCTCTGATTGGGAAAAATTGATTGACCTTTTTAATCCACTTATTGTCAGTAAGCGCCATAAAAAGTTTTGAAAAGCAATGGTTTTTATTTTGCCCCCCACAATTATCGGCATAAAAGTTGAGTTCATCATACTCTTGAGGACAGGTAGACAGGTAGTGCAAAAGAAAGGAGCAAGTTTCATTTGGAGACTTTCTAGCCTGCCCCTCGTGATAAAGGTAGAGCGTTGCAACATTTCTCTTCACATCATGAATAGAAAATACACTAAGCGTTAACTGCCTTAGATAAAATAACTCTTGCACAGGTATTTTGGGAAGTGAAATGTTTTGCATATAATCTTCAACTAGGGACAAAACATTTGCATTTTTTTTCCCCTAGCATCCTGTACATCTTGTTCTATGGCTAGGTAAAATTTCTTTGCGCGACTGTTATGTACTGCCAACTCAGTTACTGCTGTTTGCTTAGCAACTTAAGGTAAGGTGATTTTATCTTTAGCTTTAACTCTTCGCATATGCAACATGTGTCTACTTGATGTTGCCCGAAACGTAAATGAATGTGCTCATTGTAGTAGTTATAATAGGACTTGTAACTAAACTTTACCCCTTCATTTTTTTTCATGAATAGTTCATACATTAATTTCACGTTCAAATCTTCACTCAAAAAATACCTTTCCTTTCCGCCATAGTGGATCATTATTTTGGAAAGGAGTGTATGTGAGCGTATACCTTAGCTAGTATATCATGACTGGTAATGTAACTCGTATGTACTCCTCTCAAATCTTTAACTGCTTTTCCATCCACTTTGAAACCCCTTACTCTTCGAATCCTCTTTTCTGACAAAGAAAATATTGATAAAAATGCCACAACAAATACCTGTACTCGTTCATCTCCGATCAAAACATGGTAGTTAAATTCCTTTTTATTTCCACCGTTACTTTTTCTTTTTCTTACAGTATCTTCATTGGCATCACGACTATTTCCTTTGCTATCTCTTGAACCAGGCCTCACAATATCCGAACGTCAATCAAGCAATGTAAAAATAAATCCTGCTCATCTTTTGTATTGAACTGGCTGTAGAAGTTTATAAATGCATCATTGAGGTTGTCTTTGCCAATAGATTCAAAACACTTTCTTGAACAACTCAATAAAAAACATGATGTAATTTTACTTTACAAAAAAAATTTATTGGTAGCCTAGTCTAGGAAACAAAATAGAGTTTAGTTAAAATACGATTAGTAATTGTAGACTATCTTAAAAATGTCATTCTATTTTCTTTGGCCTACAAATATTTACAACCTAAACAAGCAATCAACAACCTAGGTCTATAGGCCAACTATAGAGTACAGAGCCTAAATCTGACCAAATTTTAAACAAATTAAATTTGAAATAAAATATGGCATAGACTTGTCATGAAATTAAAAATTATTGAGCAATATATTTTACCTGCATGGATCTCCGATAGACTTTGCATCAACTTTTTGTCCCCTGTGGTTTTCATATGCCACACCAGTAAGCCTAGATTTCTTAATCTTGTTCCTTTTTTATAATCATCTGGGTTTCTTATCTTTTTTTTATAACTTATATGATCGGACTCACTACCACTATCATCCATTTAAAAAAGAAGTTAATCAATTTAAATCACTATTAAAATGATCAAACGTAATAAATCAACTTTATTAACCACGCTGTTGTACTATCAAAACAACAAAGTGAGTTACATTTGGTACGCTGTCTTCAGCGCAAAGTTTCTTGCTTTTTGTTGAAAGGGCTAAAGTCCGGACTTTAGCCCTTTTAACTAAATTTCTTTTTTTTGACTTCAAATTTGAAAAAAAGTCAATTTTGTAAAATATGTGACTTCCGCCCTTTTAACATTCACCGATTCACATGGAATAGATTTCCAGTTTTCTATTTCATTTTCATCCATCGATTTAAAATCGTGTGTTGGAAGTTGTATACTCATTGCCCACCCATATAAATTGTTAGCATCTAGATATTGGATGAATGTTGATGATTTGCTTTGGTCATATTCATCACCCATGTACTTATTATTATAAGTTCCTAATATATTTGATATCATACTAATTTCACCTCTTATACCTTTCTTTATCATCAATATCATATCATAATCATAAAGCAACTCTAATTTTATTTTTGTCTTCTTTAATGCCGCATCCCAAGCTAATCCTGGTGATGTGTGATACCAAGCTGGATCTAAATCATAAGTATTCATACAAAGATAAAAATTTCAAATACATCAACGAGTAACAATACATCTGAAAAATCATGATAATCTCTAAATGTTTTATAATTAAACTCTTTCCATACAGTTTGTGCATGTGAGTAATCATCATTACTTATATCTTCAGCGCTTAATCTCGAAAAGAATGACTCTTTTGGTGGTAATAGTGTTTTAGAAAATTTATTAGCAGAATCAACCCAATTATATGGGTATACACCTTTTCTTAGTAACAAATCTAATTTTTTACCTGAATAAAATTTTCCAATATTTTTAGATTTATCTTTTGTTAAATTCTTTGATAATCCATCTAAACTATCAGGCATAAATCTATAACTTTCTAAGAAACGAAGTTCACGTTTAACTTCAACTTTCTTACCCTCTTTATTAATAAACTCACCAACTTTAATTTCTCTAGAAAAGCTAATATACTTTTCTTCATTGTTTGGTATACAACTCAACTTTCCTCCTGATAATTTCTTTATAAATAAGTGAGAATCGTAGCCAGATAAACTGTGAAATAGTACTGGAAAGAATTTTTGAATTTTATATTTTAAATTACTATTTTGATGAGCAGCACCTCTATATTTTACAGTAATATGACAATGGTCACGTACTTTATCATTTTCAAGTTTTTTTCCACAAATGTGACATGATATTACTGCATTAAAATCATGCTTGTTTTCATCAGTAAATATCATCCTTTTTGGAAATTTAATCTTGTTATAAATTTTTGTGATATCTTCTTGTAAACTATTAACAAAAGTGTGTGCAACATCATCTGTTTCATTAGTTGAAGTAAATGTAACTGGACTGCTTTGATAAATACTTTCGTCAAAACATTTAATTTAATAACAGAATGAACTTGGAATATGTTTTGATATTGTTTAGTATAAGATTCATTCGGATTTGGTTCACAAGTGTCAATTTGTTTGATAAAACTTTCAAAGTCAGCATATACTACAAACGGAACTCTCATTAATTTATTGTAATTAGTAAATTGCATTGTTGATTTTGGTGGTAGAAGTTCAATACGTACTGAATCATGTGCTTCACAATAAGGTATATGTTTAGATAAAGATTCTTCAGAATTAAATCCTAATGAGCGATTCCTACAATAATGTTGATTACAATGTTGATTCTTAGAAGTTTGCGAAGAAAGTAATCTGCTTAAATTTTTTATCAAACAGTAATGATTAGCTTCACCATTTTAGATTAATAGTAAATCTATTAAATGTTTGCAATCATTTTTCTTTGATACATGTAAAATATAAACTTCTGAGTTTTCATAACCATATATATTGACGCTGATATCTGGATTGTTCTTCTCAAATTATGTAATTTAATTTTATGATACTGGAAATTCTATTTTATCCCAGTTTATTTTTTCAGCTTGATTTTTAAGCTCTTTATCTACTCTTTCGGGATGATTATCTTTAAGATTATCTTGATTATTCGTTCTAAATACACCAGTTGTGAATATAGTTTCTTCTGTTTTAATATCAATAATCTCCATTTCACAATGGAGAACTATATGAACTTTTAAATTTTTCTTTTCTTTTAGTACTTTAATAGCGCTATTTTTAGCATCATTTATGAAGGATAAAGCATCGTAACCTTCTATTCCTTTAGCTGTAAATTGTTTTGTCACATACTTAACAGATGATTTCTTTAATTTAAATTCTATTTGTTTTCTAATTCTATTGTACAACTCTACAACTTTAGATTTCAATCTTTCCATTGTTTTTTTATTATTACTTGGTTCTTTTTAAGATATTGCTGCATTAGTTGCAATAAAAGGTGTCAGAGTTAAAATTGAAAATGTTACGTCTGGAATTGGTCATCTAATATATTTATCTGTTCAACTAATGGAGTTTGTATTAGTGTGTGCATTAACGCATCTAGTAATTCACTTTTTCGCATTCTATAATAATATTTAATTTTTCGCTCTTTTGCGACTTGTTTTAATTCTTTTACCGTTTTATTTCCCATTTTTATATAGTAAGATTTTTTTTAAGTCATTTAAAAAAAAGTTTTTTCTGATTAAAATATTTACAAAAAAATGTAAATGTTTTAAATATTTTTTTAATTTTTTAGAATTTATTATTTCTATTTTAAAGCCTACTTTTCCATCTCGCAATTCTAAATATCTACATCCATGCTTAGTCTCACCTACATCCATGATTAATCTCACCTACATCCATGCTTAGTCTCACGCATCCATGCTTAGCCTCACGCATCCATGCTTAGTCTCACCTACATCCATGCTTAGTCTCACCTACATCCATGCTTAATCTCACGCATAGCACTATATAATGACTTATATATTTTAATTTCTCCTGTTTCCATGTTTGTTAATTTAACTGTGACTGGTTTTTTCCTAATTGTTTTTAATCTTTCATATTTCGGATCTAATACTTTTTCGCATGGTTCTTTTACTGGATGTATTTTAGGTTTACCAACTGGTTTTTTATCAGTTGCTTCTATTGCTTTTGATTGCAGAATATATTATATATATAATGCATATATATTGCAGATAATAGGTTGATAGATAAAGAATCATAAATGATTCTTTATCTATTAACCTATTATCTACTGCAATCATCAACAAAGTACTGAAATTGTGAGATATTTTTGTGATATTATTTTCTTTTAATAGATTTTGTAAATATTTCTTTGTATAACTCATTTTTATTATATAAAGAAAATTATTTAACTCAATTAAAAAAAAATTAATAAACAACATTCATTTTATTTCCGTTTGAATGAAAGTGTAAAAATATATCAGACATTACAACAGCAAACGCTTTAGTATCTGCTGGAACAACTGCATTAAATGTTGCTTTAATTTGTACATCTACTAATGATGATTTTAATCTTTCTGATTGTTTACTAACATCAAAAACCATAAAAGGGTATAAATCCTTATAGTCTGAAGGAGTTATGTTATCAAATCGTTTATTCCATAAAATTTTTCACTAAATACAGATGCATCTCTATATGCTCTTAAAAATTGATGATTTGGAAATGATAAATTATGGTCAACAGCTGGGTACCTTTCTTGATAAAGCATAATGTACATATTTTTCAAGTCACAATGATCAAAAATTGAAGAATTAAGTTCTTGATTTCCACCTTTGTTTGTTTGGAATCCAACAATGATGTATCTTGGTTTTTCAGGAGATGTCTTTACGTTAAGCCTCCAAGAAAACGTTGTAGATTGTGGAACAGTTACAGCATCACACTGCCTTGCGCAAAATGTTACTGGAAGTGTCACTTTTGATTCAATACTTTTATAAAGATTAACTCTCTTTACATCTGATGGGATCACATGCGGTATAAACAATGATATTTTATCAAGAATAACTTTTCATGCAGCTGCAGCAGCATTTCTAAAAATTGCTTCGGTATCACCTTTTCTAACAAGAGTTAGTGTATGTTTAAATCCGTAAATAACTTTGTTGTAATTATCACAGAATCCAAAAATGTGCTTTAAAGGTATACAAAATGAAAATATTCCCATTGTAGTGGGTTTCTGAATTATATAGGCTTGTCTTACTGTAAACCCTGGGTTATTAGCTGTTGTCGTTGAAGAATCTTTATACCACAATTGATTTAATCCTTGTGCTAATTGAAAGTCATTTGGGTATTTGAGCATTCCTAGCATTGTTGTTGCTTGACCTGGATAATAAACTGACTCTACTTCTTGATTTGATAATTGATATGATGTTTGACTAAATAAGTGCATAATACCATTATTTGTAAGTGTCACTACATCTGCATTAACATAAGATGTCCCATCAAGTTTAAGAAGTCTTCCTTCAAACAAGAGATAAACCTTAGATGGAAGTGTGAACAAATCTTGTTGCACAATGTTGATTCTTATTTCTCCAGCGTTATTTAAATTTGTGCGAGCTACTGGTTCATACTCATGGAATTCAAATCTTTTAATTCCATCATCCACAGTTGGGATTTCGATAAAATTTAATAGGTCAGAAGTTGCCATTTTTTATATACATACAATTTTTTTTTTTATAGAAATAATTATGCAAGTGAGACCACGACTTTTTTTTACTAGATCTTCTATTCTTATAGCTGTTGATTTTAATGCAGACCCCATCATCATTTTATTTATATTTGTGGTTATACCATCTGCATTATTATTTTTAGATCTTTCAGACCCATTATTAATCAGATCTTTAGATCCAATTAAATTTGAAATTATTTCTTAATTTTTTTTATTAGTAGCAGGTTGTGAAACTATCTTTGAAGATGCTTTATCAATTATTTGTTTTCTTTTTTCAACTGCAGCATTTCCAGCAGCTTCTATCGCAGATGTTGAAAGTTCTTTTCCTGCTGATTTAGCGGCAGTTATTGCAGTTTTTCCTAAATCGCTAGCAGCTAGCCTATTCAACATAGCTGATGACACTCTTGTTACATTTGATGCTGCTGCTCGTTTAAATAAGTTTTTAATAGTGTCAAGTATTCCACTAACACCATTAGCATGTTTTTTCACATATCTTTTATTCTGTACAATTAGCATTTTTTATGTACTATATATTTTTTTATATGCACTGATGTATAATTTATAATTATTTTGTATTGCTTAAAACTGTGGAATATTTATTATACCTTGTCGTAATAATAAATCACAAATTGCAACAGCTTCATTTCTTACTCCAGTGTTACCTGCTTTCCATGCAGCTATACGTAATTCAAGCATTTCAATTAATGAATTAGCGTCGCTAGGAAAAATTATTGGTCCTATTCCTGTTCCCTTTGAATCAAGCTTTCTAATTCACTTTATATCTCTACAAATGGGGGCTATTATTTCTTTATATTTTCCACTCCGAGATGACTTTGGTTTGCCTGTATCAGTTGTTATTTCATCTGTTTGTATTAATATAACTCGATAATTTTAAAGATCATAATCATTATATATTTGCTTATCAGGATTGAACTTTTTGTCAATTCCTAAAGTCCAGGAGTACCATAATATGTTTCATCATCAATAAAGATATCATCATCATTAATATGTATTGGTTTTTTTCCAATATATAATATATAATCTTTAGAATGTATTCTAAATGTAGTATCTGTAGATTTTTTACTAGTAATATACATTCTTAGATAATCTGTTGCAATTTTTCCTAGCCTCATACCTTTATTTTCTTTATGAGAGGGTAATAGTTCTTTAGTTTCAGTTATCATTATCTCTTTATTTGCTTCAGGATAAGAATTTGAAAAAGTGAGTGCAAATTTATTAGCTTGATCTTGCATTTTAGATATGTCCTCCTTTAATCCAGATTGACTATCAATTAATGGTTTGTACAATTTTGTCAAGTTTATCTGTAAATTAGAATCACCTATCCTTTCATTAAAATCATTCTGTTGTATTTTTTTTTACTATGCAAGTATTCTTTTATAATTTGATCTCTTTTTTCAGGATCTGTAATTTTTTTATATAAAAAAGATTAAAAAAACACAACATAAACAAATATGTTGTGTTTTGTGTTTTGCGTTTTGGAAAATTTTTAAAAATAATTAATATCAAATGTTCCACATATATCCTTAATTTCAAAGTCTTTATAAATGATATCATTTGTTTCTAATAATCTTAGTATAAGTGCAGTTGATAAAATACTTTTTATTAATTTTTTTTCTTTGAAATCACACTCTAATTGAAGTACATATTTATCTATAATTCTTAATTTATCCTGTTTCTCAACATTATTTCATTGTTTACTCGATTCTTTAATCTCCCTTTCTACACGATAAAAACCACTATCTTCATTTCAGATAAGTTTATTAAGTATATTTCTCTCATCATCACTATAAGTCGTCGTATCTGAAAGTTTCCATAATCAGTGATAAATATAAAGTGATCTCCTGAATTAGTAATAATACCTCCTTTTCCGAATCCAAGAAATTCCAAATATTTTTTTTTATTCAAACATGTTTCACGTGTACTACATTCTAAGAAAAACAGATATAAATGTTGCATATCTTATTACTAAAAATGTTTAGTGACTATATTTTTATTAAACCTACTTTGAATTACTTTAATAGCCTCTTCTCTTCCTTGGTCAATTAATGACAACTTGGTTTGTTCATCAATTTCATTTTTAACTTTTGCTATAACTAGTTCCATCATTGTCTGAATTTTTTCGAGTTCGCCAAGTATTAACTCAAATTCCTTGACATCTATATGTCCAACTACTAAAGTTTTAGAAATATAATTGCTTATTGTATTTAGTTTTGAATCAGCAAGCATTTTAATCTTTTCATGCTTTTCTGCTTCTAAATTCATTTTTTTATTAATTTGTCCTCCTATTATTGTTAACACACCTGCTCCTAATGCTGCACCTTCACATGCAATAACTACTGGTGCTGCCACCAGTAGTTATTGCATAAAAAGTAATTACTGTTGATAAAAAACCAATTCCAACAGTTCCAAATACCATAGTGCTTGCTAGTAATGCATTATCAATTGCAAAAATTATATTTATAGCTCTATGATACTTTTTACTTATTCTCTTTTCTCTCTCACGCTCTATTTCTTTTTGAATCTCGCTAGTTTTTTGTAAGCGATATGATTGATCTTGGTTTTTAATATTAGATTTTTCTTCAGGTGCATTTGGAAGAGTTGAATAAATTTTATTGTACATTTTATTGTTGTATTCCATTTTAAAATAAAATTCAACGCAAGAGATTAACAGAACAAGAACAATCTCCTTTTTTTATTACCACTCAGAATAAGAATTATTTACAATTGTTACTATAATATCATCAACAGACTCTGCTGTTATACAATCTTGTAAGCTTTACATTTTTAATCTAAGTTCATGTTTTAATGAAACTAATGCAACATCTTTTCTTACAAAAAAGCCAAACTTTAAAAGAACATTTTGCTGTGATAAAAATTTTATATTAATGTCTTGTTGCACAAATACATCATATCTTTCATTTATTAATATTGCAGGATGCTGTAAATCTTTATGTGGTTTAAAAACTATATTTTTTATATTTGTTTATAAATTTATGCACTGGCATGCTATTTGACATTTTATGATATATAAATTTTATTATATATAATTTTTATATTGAGTTTTTACTTGAAAAATTAAAGAATCATATACAAAAATGGAATATTAGCAATGGAGAATTTGGTCCTAATAATAAACCTGAACCTGTTGGTGTATAACCATTTACAGCACGTAAGTACAAACCATTACCTAAAGAACCTCCTTTACTCCATGGTCTAAAATATAAACCAGATCCTGCAGATGTTAATTTAACTCCTTGTCCATTCTTTTTCATGTACACAATACCATTTCTAGCAATTTTATTAATCATAGTTGATCCAGCTGCTGAACCTACTCCTGAAAGCAGTCCTGTTGCAAGTGAAGGGATAATACTTAGTGCTAAAAATCTTCCAGCTGTACCAAGTAAAGGTAAAAGTGCACCAATAAATCCATCCTCTATTTTAGAATTGTGTGCTAGTTGTGCTTTACTTAAATTAATTATTACACCTGTTCCATTTTCATATACTTTTGTAATTTTATTCAATTATCTTTTTGTTACGGCTCATACAAGCTTACCATTAAGATCTGAATGCGATAATTTAATACTAGCTCCATAACCATCTTCATCATTTGCTTTTTTAATTTTTCCCAATTGCCCCTGCGAAATATTTACTTTAATATTAGTATATTTACTCATTTTGTTATAGTAAGATTATTTTTTTTCTCTTATTTTTTTTCTCTTAAATGAAATCTAATAGCTAGTTTTTCTCCTCGTAAATTTATCAGATTCCCATCTTGATCAACCAATTTAGTTTCCATTTTTGAAATTGTTTTTAAAGTTATTGGTAAGTAAATTAAGTTTAACGGTTCTTGGATAATTTTATATCCAGAACCTACACTTGGGAAAAATGAATATATAACGTTTTCTGTTATATCATTTGTTACATTTATACTATTAATACTTACTTAATAATGTTTACGATATTATCTGATTTATGAGATCCCGTTGAATATACTTGACTGTTAAAACCAAGAATAAGTCTAATTGAATTTTTAGGCGTAAAATCAACTTTATAACTAGCTTCAATATTTAAAGTTGTTTTCAACGTGTTATTATCTGCTGAAAATATAATACTAGTTTCAACTCCATTAATAATTTTACTATTTTCAGTAATTTTTTCCACAATATACTTATTTATATCATCAATTTCATAACTACCTTCTGGAATGTTTATTTAAAATTGTTATTTGAAGAATCAACATTTGGAAAACTATAGGCTGTATCAAGACCTACTAATGCCATTTCATAATCTTTATCTTTACTTAGTTGTATAATAGGAGCAAAATTAATTTTTATATGACTACTTTTCTCATTCAATATTATGTAAATTTTTTTATATACAAGAAAAAAATTATTTAAACCACTTCTATATTTCCCATAATCTTTTTTAAAAGATAAATCTATCACAACAAATTCATGAGACTCTGACCAAGCTTTCTTAAAAAAATTTATAAACTCATTTTTTGTCATATCACTCGAAACATGATCTATATAAATATGATTTAAATTCTTTGCATCTTGTGAAAATAAGCAAATAAAATTTGTATTTTCTCTTATAGTTTGCCTAGGTAACATAAAATAATTTTGTGCAAGATAGAAACATCTACATTACTATGCCTTCCTCTTATATAATATTTTTCACACTTATTTTGCTTTGTTAATTGTAAATCATGAAGTATCATCAAATTACTTTTAAGAATATCAAAATCTTCAGGATCTGGTACACCTTCAGTTGTTTCAAAAAACTTACACTCCATATCTGTTTTATCATTTAACTTTTTTGAAATGTCTTCAAATATAAGCTCAGGGTTTGCATTTAATTTTTCTATTTTGTCTTGTAACTTAAATAGTTCAAGAATAATTTCTTTTGGTAATTTTTTTTCAAAAGATTGTTTTAATATTTTGTATTCTGGATTCTTGTTTTTTTTCAAAAGATTGTTTTAATATTTTGTATTCTGGATTCTTGTTTTTTTTCAAAAGATTGTTTTAATATTTTGCATTCTGGATTCTTGTTTTTTTTCAAAAGATTGTTTTAATATTTTGTATTCTGGATTCTTGTTTTTTTTCAAAAGATTGTTTTAATATTTTGTATTCTGGATTCTTGTTTTTTTTCAAAAGATTGTTTTAATATTTTGTATTCTGGATTCTTGTTTTTTTTCAAAAGATTGTTTTAATATTTTGTATTCTGGATTCTTGTTTTTTTTCAAAAGATTTTTTTAATATTTTGTATTCTGGATTCTTGTTTTTTTTCAAAAGATTGTTTTAATATTTTGTATTCTGGATTCTTGTTTTTTTTCAAAAGATTGTTTTAATATTTTGTATTCTGGATTCTTGTTTTTTTTCAAAAGATTGTTTTAATATTTTGTATTCTGGATTCTTGTTTTTTTTCAAAAGATTGTTTTAATATTTTGTATTCTGGATTCTTGTTTTTTTTCTAAAGATTTTTTTAATATTTTGTATTCTGGATTCTTGTTTTTTTTCAAAAGATTGTTTTAATATTTTGTATTCTGGATTCTTGTTTTTTTTCTAAAGATTGTTTTAATATTTTGTATTCTGGATTCTTGTATTCCGAAACAAAATTAAGCATGCCTTATTATTTTTATTTTCCTTTTTCTTTTTCTCGAGGGAAATCGAATGAGTGGAAATTGACCATTACATCGAGAAAGTTCAGAGTTCTACTTTCACTTTCAATTTTGATTTTGTATTACATTGTAGGATGCAGCTTGTTCAAGTTAGTATAATTAAATGTTCTGCTTTTTTAATCTTCGAAAATCTAGCGTAAATATGTTGATAATAGATAGAGCTGTGCGAGATTAGGTTTTTTATCTTCGATCGAGTTCGATTGAGATTACAAAAAATTCGATCGAGTTCGAGTTCGAGTTCGAGATTATTAAACAAACTAATGAAAGTGTACATTCAATTCATTTAAAAATATTATTGTCAATAAATCATACTTATCCTAATGCTTAAAGTCTACAAATTTTTATGAAGAAAGATAAGTTCTTCTACATGCTCTGATAGAAGACTGCTGCTAATTCCTTTTTATGATAACTTTTCACATGAGTAAATAAGCCAGTTGTAGATGAAGTAGGATAAGATATTTTTTGACTGCATTTTTATCGTTAGTTTTACGCCTGTCAAAATAATTCCAAATAACGCTCCTTACTCTCTCGTCCTCCATTTTGAAGCGTTTTAATATAATTTTACAGCGACTTTTTGAAGCGTTTTAATACGATTTTACAGCAACTTTTTAAATATCGAACTTTAGGTTCGAAATTTGAATTATATTCAATTAACTAAACACATTCGATTCGAGTTCGATTATTGAAAAAACTTGAACTCGAAACTTCGAGTTTTGCACACCTCTAATGATAGATCAACATATTGAACAAAAACCTTAAAAATTTTGTTTATTTCTGATATAGTAAGCTTGGTGAAACATTTGTAGAAATCATCTTCATTTAATTTATCTATAAAAAATTAAAGTAGCTTTTGTAAGTGAAATTGATGGGTATTGGTTTACTAAACTAAATAAAACTTGAACCACGTTTTTGTCCGATAAATTTGCTTTGCTAATAAAGCTACAAAATTTTTCAAACGTGTTTTATTTTTGTTTAAGACAGGTTTTGTTTTTGTTTAAGACAGGTTTTGTTTTTGCTTAAGACAGGTTTTGTTTTTGTTTAAGACAGGTTTTGTTTTTGTTTAAGACAGGTTGTACTTTCTTTACTAAGAAGTTCCATAGTAAGTTGTGCTGATAGTTGGTATAACTATTTTCATAGGAATAGATATTTTTCAGGTTTTTAAGCTTTAATTACACCATACATACGAGGTGGAATGGGATCAATAAGATTATAACCATCATACTCTGTTTTTAAAAAGCGTTATTTTATATAATGTTGTGAGAGGTACGTTTTAATTTTAATAGCACAACAAAAAAAAGGTTCTTTACTCAGAACTCATGTTTAATTAAATTGATCGGGAATTTTTTCTTGAGCTTTATCGTGTCTAGTTTTACAAAACCATTGTCTTTATCAAACGGATGATAATATATAATTTTACGAATATATAATTTTACTTGACAAAAAGGATTTTTAACCAAAAGTAAATGATTAATACAAACTTTTGATTAGAATAAGGCGAAAATTTGCTTTAAGTGAGAAAGAAAATAATATAAAAACTCTATTATTACTAAATTTTTTTTTATTAAAATGTTACTTTTTTACGGTTCTAAGAAATAATCCCCGGTATGAGAATCCCTCGGAAATAGTTTCCCCAAAATTACATCCTGATAAAAAATCCAACCGAAAAAGCCCTAGCAAAAAAAAACCCTTAAAAAATATTTTTTCAAAACATTTTCAAAATTGATAGACTGCGTGCCCAAACCAAAACACTCAGAATGGAATTAAAAGGTTCCGTTCTAAGGAATGTAAATATTTTTTTAAATTGATAGATTGTCTGCCCAAACCAAAACCCTTAGAACGAAATCAAAGGATTTGTTTAAAGATTTGTAAGATGTGTGGCACAAACTATTGAAATAAGGACAGCATCGCAATTTGTAAGGGCAGCAGAAAACATGGATGTCAAGATTGTTTAGTTGATGTTGATAAATTTAAAAACGCAATAAGTAGATTGGATTGTCAAATACATTTTCGTCATCATTGTTACTAGGAATAAAAAAAATTTTGAATTTCTTTTTATTAAATATATATTATTATGTATAAATTAAATATATAAATTAAATATATACTTAACTTTGAAGCTTCGTTATTCAGTACCCTGTAGACCATAAACAAAAGTTTTGATATGGTTACATTCTTTGTTACATGTAGAACAATAATTACCCCAAGAGTTTTTACCAGTTTATTTTTATTTAAAAAAAAAGCACAAGTATGCCGTCATAGGCAACTACTGCTCCTATGATGGCATAGGGGAGGATGGGGGTGGTTAGCATCAAGGGTAACTTGACAATTTCATTTGACCTTAGAGTCTTCCCTCAGAAATGCGAGAAATTACGCGTAATTATCCTAATTAACCCTTTCGTGCTACACAGCAGCAGTGTAGAATTTCGCGCATGGGCATAAGAGATATTGCGTTTTATGTGTTTTTTGAACCAAAAATTTTTTAGTGAAGTAAAAATTCCTTTTTGCTTTAAAATATGGCAGGTATGCCATCATCGGCGCTATGCCATCATAGGCGCCTTTTCCCTATAACAATTTCGCTACTGATTTTTTCTAAATTTATTATCTGCAAGCTTCTTAAATAATTTCTTATTTTTTATTATATATATATTTTGAGCATTGCATTAGAAAAAAAAAAAGAAAACGATAAATATATTTGTATACTTGTTATCTGACATTTTAATACCATTATAAATTTGATGTAAAAGTTTTATGAATATGTTTTTATGTTTATGGCAATGTAAAGCGGTTCTTGATGATAAGATCATTTGGTCTTCTGCAAGATTTCCGCGTTTTTTTTACAGTGTTATAGTGAATTTATTATTTTTGTAAAACCACTTTGCAATATTTTCTTTTTATTTATATACTCACTGTTAAGGAATCATTATTATGTAATTACGAATTTCTAATATTAAGGAACAAAAAATAAGCTTATATATATATATATATATAAATATATATACATATTTTTTTTTATTTTTTATTTATTTTATTTTTTTATTTTAGGTGCTCCAAGAAGTCCTAACGGTCTTGTCACAGAGCACCGCGGAAGTGCATTTAACCAGGAAGTTCACGCCTCCTTCCTTACCGTGACGCAAAAATATGTCCAGTGCTCGTTCGAACCTGGATCTGCTGCTTATAAAGCGAGCGTTCTAACCACTGCGCCACGGCCGCACTATATATATATATATATATATATATATATATATATATATATATATATATATATATATATATATATATATATATATATATATATATATATATATATATATACATATATATATATATATATATATGTATATTTCCCTATATATATATATATATATATATATATATATATATATATATATATATATATATATATATATATATATATATATATATATATATATATATGTATATAGGGAAATATACATATATATATATATATATATATATATATATATATATGTATATATATATATATATATATATATATATATATATATATATATATATGTATATTTCCCTATATATATATATATATATATATATATATATATATATATATATATATATATATTTCCCTATATATATATATATATATATATATATATATATATATATATATATATATATATATATTTCGAACATCGCATTAGCATTAGTATTACATGTTTCGTAGTCATACTACATTTTCAAAATTTTTAATTTACAATAAATTGTAAATTAAATCTTTTGAAAATGTAGTATGACTACGAAACATGTCAAGAATAAAAAATATTGTGATTTTTATTAAATTTTATATATATATATATATATATATATATATATATATACATATATATATATATATATATATATATATATATATATATATATATATATATATATATATATATATATATATATATATATATATATATATATATATGTATATATAATATATAGGGAAGAGTTGCCTTAATTGGAACACTTAAGGAATGAATATTTATTAACCAAAGATGCCTATGAAAACATTTGTGATTTGATTAATACTAACAGACAACCCTACTATACTTTTAACCATAATTTGATTTAATTGATTGCACTTTTATTGGAAATAAATTTGTTTTTGCAAAGATACCAATTTGGTTCAATCAAGACAACTGGCTCCCTAATTTGGAACACTTTGATTCCTTATTCAGAACAGGTTAATTTTTTTTTAAAAAACCCAGTAAAATCAACAAAAATCTAAAATGATTTTTATCATTATTCTAGTAAAAGTTTTAACAGTTCATTTAAAACTTATAATAGGATTAATATTGCCCTGGCAAACTGAAATTCTACAAACAAAAATTTGTATAAAAGAATAAAAATCGCTAAATATAGTTTTAATTTTAAGGTTTATGGTTATTACTAAGTATTTTTAAATTGCGCCTGAACTATTTGTACAATCTTTTGATTTTATTACTGATTAAGTAAGGAAAACTTTATAGTTCCAATAAAAAAAAATTGAACATTATAAGATAAGCTTGTATTGCTATTTTGCATTTTAAATCCGATCGAATTAAACATAAAATGTATAGTTTAAATGAGTTAAAACGTAGAAAATAAGACGTTTTACTAGAAAAATGCAAAATATTAATTTTTTTTCAAAATAGATGCAAGTGTTCCAATTATGGCAACTTTCCTCTATATATTTCTGGTTAATGGAAAGAAACTGCGAAGGGTTCATGGCGTTTTGTCTCAAGGTCAAATTTAACAAACAGATTGAAACCAAGCAACCATGCAAGTGTATAGATAATTTTTAAATTAAATTAAAAGCATCCTTTATTCATTATTTTAAATTAGATTTTAGGCGGGTTTTTATTTTAGCGCCTAAATGCAACGCCCTATAACTTACTCAATAAAATATTTTCTTAAAATATATAATATATATTATATACATAACAAATTTACATAACATTTATTCACAAATAAAAATTTACATTTTACAAAATTTTCTACTTATTTCCTATTTGTTCTATACACCACCGTAATCTGATAAAAGTGTAATAAAACACTGATGACCTCTTTAACTTTTTTAGAACATCTTAAAACAGTAGGGGGGCGTCTATAAAGTATGTATGTTCATAGGGAGGAGAGGAGGTCTTAAAACAGCGTACAAAAGCCTACGAGGGCTCTTTCATAATTAACAAGTTCTTGTAAATAACTAAACACTTTTGAATAAATAAAAACTTTTAAAAATGTAATAAATAAAACTATACCGTCTCATCGTTATTCACAGCCATTTGCCATCTAACCAATAGAAAAGTTAATTTTCTGACTAAATCCTAGTTTGCCATCGTAAATGGATGTATGGATAAGGAAGGAGGAAAGTATAGTGTCCTTGTATGCACACACATGCTATCACTTATATACTGGCCCTGAGTAAAGCTGGTGTGTATTTCAAGCAAACCATCTTTTAAGTCGGAAAAAAAAAGTTTGTAGGCTTTGTTTTTAATATCATTCATTTCACGTAAGGATCGTTTTTTGGAGACTTACTAAAGGAAGTTGTTAAAAAAAAAGTCCGCCTTTAGTAAAGCTAATTTGTTTAATTCGTCATTAAAAAAAATACTACAGTTGTGTGCACCTACTAAAATAAATTAAAAAGTAAAATAAAAAGTAAATTAAAACTTGACAATTACTCGGTTGCGGATGTATTAACTCAGCAGGCACAGAACGTCCGTTGGACGTATTAAGGACATCCTACGAACTAATGACGTCCATAAGACGTCTAATGGATGTATATGATGTATATATATCTATATCTATCTATCTATCTATCTATCTATCTATCTATCTATCTATCTATCTATATATATATATAAATATATATATATATATATATATATATATATATATATATATATATATATATATATATATATATATATATATAAATTAGTAAAAAACACTTATCTAACTTTTATCTTCTACTTTAAGTTTCACCATTGCTGGATCATCAGGAAGAGTTCTCTTCCTGATGATCCAGCAATGGTGAAACTTAAAGTAGAAGATAAAAGTTAGATAAGTGTGTTTTACTAATTTATTATTGCTCTGTTCTTTAAGAACATTGAGCACTCTATTTGTAAAATACACTAACATAACTAACATAATTTACAATATATATATATATATATATATATATATATATATATATATATATATATATATATATATATATATATATATATATATATATATATATATATATATATATACATATATATACTCACTTAATTCCCGGTAAGTCGAATACCGGTTAACTCAAAAATTTATTATCTCGAACAGTTTTATTTTGTCCCTTGAAATCGTCTTATCGATTACTATAAAAGTTTTTCGTTTAAGCTCGGATAACTTAAAATGCTTTAAATCATCATCTATTGGGCTGGCGTAAATGTATTTATAACATATTGTTTCTAGTTTAGGATGCTGAAGTCTGGATCTTCTTGACTTGTTGCATGAGTATTGCTCGAGTCTCTGTTTTTATGACTAGGCAACTAATTACATTATCTCCTAATGAGAGTACAGCTCTAAAATTCAGTTTTATGGCTGTAATGCTGGCTGGTAGTCAGTTTTCCAGAACTCTGTGATTGCTCTCAGAAGGGCTGATTCCATCAACAGCTGTAAAATATCAAAGTACTAACAGTGCCATGTTGCGCATGAATGGTGCCCCTGTTTGTACTTTTGGTGTGCATTATCAAGGCTACATTTTGGAGCCCTTTGTTACAGCTTAGGGTTAATTCATGGTAATGAGGCAAATGCTTGGACTATTAGATAGTGTACTGAGTACAACTTGTGCTTCGAGTCAAGTTCTTTTCCCTGATTAAAAAATGACTAAATTATCAATAAGTATAAAACACAAAACACCATCACCTTCACCAAGTTTCTAAATCTATCATTCACTAATATTGGTTGCCTTCGAGGACTCTTTTCTTTTATTGAGTCTTATGTCTTTCAAAGTACACCAGACCTGCTCGCTCTTTGTAAACTAATTTGGGTTCAGCTGTCTGATCATATGATCTTTGTCTTGATGGTAATCTTTCTTTAATTCGTAAAGACTCCAATAGTTACATGATTGGCCTTGACATTTACATTGGTAAGAACCCATCCTATTGTCGGGAAACTAGGTTTGAATCCACAGAATATTCTATTATGTGCTTTCGTTTAGCACCACTTTACTCTTTCTATATGTTCACCTTTCTATTTGTTCTACATGCTACACTCTTTTTGATGTTATTTCTGATCAAATTGACCAAGCCCTTTCTCTTTATCTTTCAGCCAATATCGTAGTTGTTGGTGACTTTAATGCTCATCACACTAAATGGCTTGGTTATAGTGTCAGTGACTCTGCATGTGTTAAGACTCATACCTTTTACCTTTCTCAATCTCTAACACAAATAGTCAACTTTCCAACTCACTTTCCAGACAATCCGAATCATTTACCTTCTCTGATCGACGTATGTCTTGTTTCTGATCCTAGTCACTGCTCAGTTTCTCCACATTCAACTTTGGGTGATTCTGTTTACGGTTTAATCTCTCTAAAACTTTTATCTCATTTTTCTTCATCATCAGAATCCCCCTATTATCTTACCTCCTACAACTACCTTAAAACTGACTAAGACTCTTTCCGTGATTTTCTTTATGATGGCCCTTGGGTAAAAATTTTTCGTCTTCCCGCTGACAAATGTGTTTCTTATGTAACTTCTTGGATTCATACTCGTATGGAATCTTTTATTCTCTCTCTATAATTCCAATTCAAGCCTCACCCTTCATCATGGTTTTCTTCTCATTGTGCTGCTGCAATATCCAATCGTAACTATTATTTTCATATCTATCACCAAAACAACTCTCTAGAAAAAATACGTTTGTTTACGAGAAACCATGGTAAAAAAGGTTTTTAATGCCAAAGTCCGCTACTCTCAGGTCAGAAAATTCTATATTTCACCTCAAAAATTAGGCTCTAAAGACGTCTGGAGAACCTTTAACTGTGTAAATAATAAGGGCAAATCTGTTATTCCTCGTATCTTGTATAGATCAGATTTCGTTACATCATCTAAAGACAAAGCCTAATTGTTTGCTAAAAACTTTTCATCAATCTTATAACATGATTCAACTAATTAACTCTACCTGATACCTGATGCCGCCAAACAGGTTGATCTATTGGTTGATATTCGAATCACTCCAGCTTCTGTATCTAAGGTGATTTCCAGCTTAGACTCTTCTACAATTTGTGGTCCGTACAACATACCTGTTATGTCTTGCAGGAGTGTTCTACTGAGCTTTCGTTCAGTGTTGCTAACAAGGCCAAAAGTAGCAAGACCAAGGCTAAGGCAAAGGCCACATGTTACAAGGCCAAGGCCAAGACCAAAGCCATAAATTGCAAAGCCAAGAACAATGCCAAGGCCACATGTTACAAGGCCAAGTCTAAGAATAAGGATTTCAAAGCCAAGGCCTACGCTAATATTTTTAAGACAAAAGACTTAAATTTTTTTCTTACGTTAATAAAATAGTTACATAAAATAAAGAATGATTAATTACGTAATTAGTTACGTAAAATAAAGAATGAAAACTTTTAATTCTTTAATGTTATGTTTTTCTTGTGAAGATCAAAACCAAAAGTTTAAAGGCCAAGGTCAAGGCCTTAATTTTTGGCCTTAAAGCAAGGCCAAGGCCAAAGACTAACAACTCTGATGTCGTCTATACTTTCAAAACTATTTAACAAGTGTTTATCAGAGTCTTGTTTTCCTGCATGCTGGAAAGCGTTATTTGTTATCCCTATTTACAAAAATTCTGCAGAGCGATTCATCCGTCTAGTCTTTTTCCTATCATAAGCAATGTTTTTGAGTCTTTAATCAACAAACACTTAATCTCTCATTTGAATCTAATAACTTACTTTCTGATCATCAAAATGGATTACAATCTTCTTTTTTCTACTGCTGATTTGTTAACGGTAATAACCAATAGGTTTTATCGTGCATTAGGTTGATTCGGAGAGATTATTGCGATCGCTCTCGACATTTCTAAAGCAATTCATAAAGTTTAGCATGATGGTCTTCTCCGTAAACTCTCTTTTTAAGGTTTACCAGGTAACATCTTAAAGATTATTGAATCGCTCCTTACCAATCGTAGTATAAAAGTTGTCCTCAATGAGCAGTACTTTTCTTCATTTCCTGTAACTTCAGGGGTTACTCAAAGGGCTATCATAGGCCCCATACTTTTTTTAATTTACATTTATAATCTACCTGAAGTTCTAACATCTAAGGTGGCATTACTCGTTGATGATACTACCAATTATTTTTGTCTTGATAAGACAAATATAGAAGTATCATCCAAGCAATCACTATATGATGGTTATGGGGGTATTTGAGCTTAAAAATGATCTCATTTCTGCTATAGCATGCGGCTCTCGGTGGCTGGCGAACTTTAACTCAGATAAAAATATTTTTTTTTCAGTTAATTGTAATGGCAATAAACTAGATCTTCTTATATTAATGAATAGGAATGTACGCAATGAGTCTTCTACCCCTTGTCTTCTAGGATTAACTAGATAATTATCATTTATAAATATCATTGATAAACTTCTTATCTTTCTTAGAAATCATATATTAAATCCGTTGCAAAATTTGCACCTGCTAAGGTTGCATTTTTTTTATCCTGCTTGTCACTTTCTTACTCAGAATTCTATTCTTTATCTCTATAAACCTCAGACCCGTTTTTTTTATGGAATACTTTTGCCATATCTGGGGCGGATCTTCGAATGATGCCCTTTCTCTTTTAGATTTACAGCCAACCTCCAACCGTTTTCTATAAATACTATAATGGGCGCTGCTCTAAAGAGCTAGCGTCTCTTGTGGCATCTACTAATATATATATATATATATATATATATATATATATATATATATATATATATATATATATATATATATATATATATATATATATATATATATATATATATATATATATATATATATATATATATATATATATATATATATATATATATATATATATATATATATATGCAAAGCCGTGTAAAAATATACAATCCGTATGTTAATAACAAGATATATAGGTAGCAGGGGCGAGAAAAAGACTAATATGTCTTAAAGTCAAGCCCCTTGATAAATTTCGTAAATAGAAAATTTTGTTTAAAAATAAGCAATTCCGTTAACTATATAAAATAATCAAACGTAAAATTGGTAAAGTAATAAATAAAGCATCTATTTTTAAAAAATAACAAGAAGCGCTATTAATTTAAACATATTCTTTTGAAAGCACGGAAATATTTATTGAAAAATCGTGAATCAATTTTTTTTTTCAGTATTAAACTTTAGAACACAAAACCAAAGTCTAAGGGTCAAAAAATAAAAAGAATAACAACATATATTAAACAACAAAGACATAAATAAATTTGAAAAGTTACCATTTAACTTAAGTGCATTTAACTTAAGCATTCTAAAATTAATATACTTTTCATTCAATTGATTTAATATTCATTCTCGTGTTACTCGTCATTTAATTTAGTCTCATCTTTTTACTGTGACTGTTCCTAAGCGGTCGAAAAATTCTTATTAGTTTTTTTCCTCAAAGATCAGTCTTTTGGAATTCGCTTCCTTCATCTTGTTTTCCTGATTCATAAAATTTGTAATCTTTCATTTATTTTTCTATTGATCATTTATCTTTCAAGTTGTCTGTTAATCATTATCTTACTTTATAAACTTCATCTTTTTTTCTTCCTGTAACTTTCAACTCTCATAATGATTGCTTGCAGCCTTGTTGAAATTAAATATATTGACATTTTTTTTGAAAAAAGAAACAAATCCATATAAAACATAATCAAATATGGTTATATTATTAATTTCTTTATTTTTCGTATTAAGATCCGAAAAAAATAGATCGTTACACTGATTTACAAAAAAAAAATATTTGCCCGGTATCTTCGGTTGCTATGTAATAATAACTAAGTTTTGGGTGCTGATTCTGAAATCAAAGTAATTTTTCTGTATCAGGTCCGGAAATTCTAGATATCTGACACCTAATATGGTACCATTTAAGACTGACTGCCCCATATGTAATGGTTAACATATATAATAGAAACAAAAAAAAAATTATGATTTTATACATTTTTATTCTAACAAATTATCCATTTTATTATTATAATACAGTGAATAGACCGATTCAGACTACAAAACTGTTCATCCAACCCTATTATTGTAGTTTTGTCTATCATGAAGTCTACATAGTACACTAACCTTTGTGGAAAATAAATGCAGTTTTACCGATGTTCATTGATTGCTTCATATTTTGTGTTTGCTGCTATGGAACTAATTATCTCTTTAAATGTGTGTATTCTTCAATTTTCTTCTGTGTAGGGTTTCACATTCCCTCTTAAGCATCCAACAGTAGTCGCCCATCATTCCGGGATCCTATCGTCCCTGGTAGTGCTTCTCCATAGTGCTAATGTCTTGATGAAAACGTTCTCCGTGCTCGTCCGAGACCGTACCAAGATTCTCTAGAATAAAATTCAGATGACTATGCAAGAAATGTACTTTCAAAGACATTCTAGCACCTAGATCTTGATCTGCACTCAGCAGTTCTCCTCCAACTTTATTTTTAAAATTGGGAGCTATGTGTGATCCTAGAAAATTTTTGCAGATATCTTTAAAAACATTCTATGCTCTGTGTTCTTTAACAGTTAGCTACTTAGGAAACTCTATGTCATTCAGGAGAACTTGAACTTGCGGGCCGACAAATATTTCCTCTTTTACTTTGGCGTCACTTGGGGCTGGAAAACTTTGACGCACATATTTGAACCCATTGCTCTCTGGATCCATGGGTTTGACAAAGTTTTTTATGAATCCTAGTTTTACATGAATTTGTGGCAGGAGATTGCTTCCTTGATCAACCTGTGGGTTAGATTTAACACTGTGCTGTCCTGGAGTAAATAGTTCACGCGGAGGCCAGTTATTTTTACGTAGTGCTCCTGTGTTGTCCGGCTGTCCTACAAACATAAAAAACACATGTGTTTTGTAAAGTCACTCTGCAAGCCTAACAGTAAACTAATTATTTTAAGATCGCCACATTTTTTCCATTTGAACTGATCATACTTAATTACATGCAGCGGTATAACCATGTTTTCTTATAATTTTTTTTTCCATTTTCAAAACCAAAGTCACACTACTTTAAAACAAAATAAAAAAGAGAAAATATATAAAAAATAAGTTAAATATTCCTTACAAAAATATTGAGATAAATCTCAATTTTTTTGTAAATTCTTTTTTTTATTCATATTTTTTTTTACATTTGCTGGGGCAAATGTAAGAACTTAGCTTTTTTGTATTCCCAATTTCAAAATTTCAAATTTCAAAATTCAATATTAAACAGACTTATAAAAGCGTGGCACAACATTTGGCCGACAAATGTTTCTGTCAAAGCCGGATTTACGCATACCTTACCAAAACATTAAATCTATTGTCTTTAATTAAATTAAAAATATAATTTTTTATTTTGAGTTCATTAAAATAAATAGTATTAAACTTGCTTTCTTGGAAATTCCAGTCAATGATTTCTGAGTGTGAAAATGTTTGAAATTTTTCTGAGAAAAATATTTACCATGAAAATTTATATTAAAGGTTTGAACACATAGTCCACTTCTACATGGCAGCCTTGTTAATTGGGTATGACCTTTATTAATGGAATGAATCATTCTGTTAAAATAAATAGCATCTTATTACTTATGCAACTGTACGTGAAAAGCTAGTTTTCAATTTTAAAATAGTTAACAAAATTTTACTGAATATCAAAGAGTTGTTTCTTAATAGCAGAATTTTGAGCTCGAATTTTTGACTTTAAATAGAAGAATTTTAAATTATTTAATTTATTAGTGAGGTAGAAAATATATAAAGAAAAAATACAGATTTTAGTACTTTTTCCACCAAGATGATTAAGTTTGGACAAAATTGGCAATTTTATTGCAATTTAGTTAATTTTATCTATTATTACTAATAATACTGCATTATAAGTACAGGGTTCCCACTCCTCCTTAAAAACCTTAAATATCCTTAAAAAAAATAATCCTCCTTAAAAGTCCTTAAATAACCTTAAAAAAAGATAAAACTTGACTGCTCTCCTTAGTTTCTCCTTATTTATTTTTATTTTTTAATCATCTAAGGAATTTTATTAAAATGAAGGATTATACTTATTAATAAAGAAGAAAATATATAGTTCTTTGATAGTTTGCAAACCTATATTTTGAATATATTTATATATTTATATATACATAAAGATATATATTAATTTATAATAATTTTTCTGTTTATATTTTAAATTTATTGAAAAAGATAAAATTCTGTTTCTAATGTAACTGTTTTCTCCTTAATTCCTCTTACTTTTTCTTTAAAAAAATTGTCATTTGCGACCAAAACTCTCTAATTATTAGGAAAATATCTCCTTAAATCTCCTTAAAATCCTTACTTTTAGCCTCAGTTTTAATAGTGGGAACCCTGAAGTATTAAATTTTAGTAAAATTATCATTCTAGTTTAAATTTCATAAATCTTTATTTCAAGATCGCACATTTAGTGGAATAAGTGTTTTCACATTTAATTTAATTTTAAATTGATGACCAAGTTTTTAAAAAAAATTAACTCAGTCAAAATTGTGTCTGTCCTAATAAGTTTGCTATAGTTGTTGTACTTATATTTCTGCTCTTTAAAAAAACAACAACAACAAAACAACAATAACAAAAAAACATTTTATTATTATAGATATGATATAAATAAATCACTAAATCTATTTTAATGTTTACCTTACAGTAAAATTATGGTAAATAAAACTAAAATAGAAAAAATAATGAATGTTTGGTGAAAGCTTGTGAAGTTGCTTGTAGGTTTTAATGCTTTTCCAAGAATTGTTTACAGGTATATATTTATGTATTTTTTTCAGATGATTTAAGAAATTGTAAAAATTTTCATTTTAAATTTATTTCTCAAATAATATTTATACAGACTTTAAAAATGGGTGCTCCACCGCCTAGATGGATGAACTGTCCAAGAAAAAGTCAATTAATTGCAGGTTTATGTTTGTTTTTGTTAATCAAAATATTACAGTGTATAAATAAAATATGTTTTCTGGTATTTAATATATTTAGCTTATTAAAACAAAGTTAACAAATAAATATAAGTTTTCATAGCAAAAGACATGAAAATAAAATGATATTCTGATAATTTAATTTTAATTTAAAAAAAGTTAAATGTACTTTTAAACTTGAATTTATAATTATTATTATTATTAAAATTTAAATTAAAAAAATAAACTATTTATAAAATATTATTAGTTATTGTCATGGGATCAACAGAAGCTAGTTAAATAAATATTACATTAGCCCACCCATTTTGACGCTATGTTGATTACGTGGAGTGTCATAAAATATTCCCATGGTATTATTTTCCTAATAAAGGTTTTTTATTTTGGATAATTATTTATACTCGTGCCACTCTTTAAAAGTTTAAAACTTTTACTTTTTTTGAGTTTTTATGGGCATTTTCAAACAATCGGCGCAAGTAGAAATTTAAAAATCATTTGCTATATAATAACATCATTACAAATAATGAAAGGTTTTTTATTCATACCGATTCTACGCATTTGTATTACTATTATTTTTGTTAACTGGTGGTATTTTAAAAATGCACAAATTCGTTATGAAACTAAAAAAAGTGGTTTTTAAACGCAATAGCATTGAGGCCCCATGCATAGCAGTTATAAAATTGTTAGATGCTTTTGATCTCATACAGTTCACTCACTTCAAGTCCTGGCTATTTAAAAGGGATTTGTACAAGATTAGTTAAGTTTCCTGGCTGACCATTATTCTTGATAACCCCCTGCCATAATGTCGGAGAGCTTCATATAGCCATAGCTGTAAATAAATCTGTTAAGCCAGGGAGTTAACTATTTATATCATAAAATCATAAAAGGTTAAAAAATAGTAAGGTAAAGATAAAACTTCACTTTTAAACTTCAACTTTTAAACTTCACTTTAAAATACCTTTAGCAAAAACAAAAAAAATATAAATTTCTATCTTTAAAATTATTTACATTTGTATGTATTTGTAAAAAATATATACAAATGCGGGAAAAAATTAGACCATTAAGTGAAAATTAAAAAATATTGAGCTGTTTCACACGCCTTGAATTTCATGAAATGTAAATTGCATTTCTCTAAAATCAGGCATTTTTTCATTTTAAGTAATAAAAATACTCTAAAAGATCAATAGAATGGCTGACTAGATTTCTCTCTCCAGGGGATCATGGTTTTTAACCTGCGACTTTTCTGATTCTGCAATTTTTAAAGCAAAACTTAATTTTATAAGTTTGATAATTTTATAAGTTTGTCTTATTAATTATGAACAATTTATGTCATAAAGTAACAAATTGTTTAAAAAACAATGGCTTGCAAAAGGGTTTATTATGAGATAAATAAACAATTTTATCTAACCCAATTTTATTTTCCAATGACAGACTTTTCTTAAAATCAGTAGAAATATAGTAAAAGTAAAATCAATAGAAATAGCACTTTGATTTTATCTCTTCAAAATTAAATGTATTAAGTTTTTAGCAGAGTTATTTTAAATCTTATTTTATCTACATTGCTCCATTTTTAATTTAAACCTTTAAGATCAACAAGACTTTTGGCAGATGTATAATAAGCCTGCCGCAACGGTGAAATTCAAATAATGGTAAAACCATAGAGGTTTGGTGCTGGCGTTAGCATCTTTTTACCAAGATCACAACATAAAAATGGTATTCAAAAACAAACGGAGGTCCAAAAAGATGTAAAAATGGTAGAATCAAAGCTGAAATCCTTCTGAAAGCAGTTTTTATTGATAAAGACCAGACACTAGGTCTTGAGTTGTATATTTCACTAGACTACTGGTTAATTTTTGATATTCTAGGTCAGTTTAAAAAATGCCTGCGGATGAGACTCCCTTAGACTTTTTGGTTACAATGAATTCCAAAACTTTTAAAAACTTTCAAAGTCGCTAACGACTCATCAGAACTTTCAGCAAAATCATAAATCTATTGATCATAGTTAAAGAAATTTAATTCTCAAAACAAGAAACATATTTCTTGTTTTTAATAATAAATTGCAGGGTAGGATATTTATTTCTTAAAACAAGAAACATATTTCTTGTTTTAATTTTTTCAAGATAATGTAGAGCGTGTGATGAGCTTGGAGAAGCTTCAGAAGATACTTCAAATAAAGAGTTCTTGTAAAGAACTATTAAAAAAGAAGAAAAGTGGATTCATGGAGCTACCTACGGCAACTGCTTCCTTGCTTTTTCGTTATTGAATGGTTCTAATAATTTGAATTTTGATCCGATACCTAACTGCAAACTCTGAACCTTAAAAGTATATTAAAATTTTTTTTTTTCCATATTTTCTTGAGATATTTGTCTCAAGCTGAAAATTTATATGTATATAAATATTTATTAAACACATTCAGTGTTTAAATGCTGATTTCTGAAGCAGATTTGCTTCAGAAACAAGAGATCTGTGGTTGTAACATATCCAGCATTTTTTGGTGTTTAAGATAGCTAACATGGAGCAAAATCCAAGAATTTGTATGTTTATACTTATTTCAAATAATGATGCTTTTCAAAGTTGCAATGGTTGGAGGCTGGGAACAAAAAGCCCTAAAATATTATCTCCCTGTACCAAATGTGAGAGCAGCAACTTGATGAAATAATTTTTTTGCTATTCTTAACTAAATTTATATTCATGGATAAATTTTAAGTATTGTTTTACAATCTCTAAGCGTTTAAAAGTTATGACCATATAAAATTTGTAACCCCCTCAAATTGAGGGGGTTAGGGGGTTTATACTTTAAGAGATAATACTATGAAACTTAAAATTTATTGATGAATATAAACTTAGTCTATAATAGACTAAGTTTATATTCATAATAGCAATAAAAAACATTTTACCAACTTGTTGCTCTCACGTTTGGGGCAGGGAGATGAAATTTTAGGGCTTTATTGTTCCCATCCTCCAATCATCACAATATTTTGCAAAGCCTCATTATTTAATATAAGTATAAACATACAAATGTTTGAAGTTTGTGCCATGTCTGTCAGCTATCTCAAACACCAAAAAATGTTGGATCCTTCACTGATCTGTGGTTTGATGCCTACTCTAGGCTTTTTTTTTTCATGAAGCAAATGCAAACTTCCAAGTTAAATGCTCTTCTGCGGTGCTTTGTGATGCGACCACTTGGTCTTCTTGGAGCACGTAAAATACCCACAGGAAAAATGTGTGTATATATTTTTGAATCACATTGATAGGTTTTGATCTAGTTTTGTTTAGGCAAAAAATCGAAAGTCCTTTACCCAATCTTTTAAGGAAACCATTTTGAATTTGGATTTGTTTGATCCAATGCTCCAGTAATAGTATTTTAAAAAAAACATCATTTGATACCAAAATGAGGTAAAAATCATAAAATTTGTCATGTAACTGAGAAAAAGCTCAAAAATCAACAAAAAAACACTTTACTTTACTTTACTGTTAACTTTTCTATCATAATCAGTGAAAGATAGGTACAACATATTTATTAAATTATTAAGTATAGTGTTTTTTTTTGGTACAGGAACAGATTAGGAAAATATAGTTATGCAAATTAACTGGATTTGACATCAGAATCTATTTGCGCCAATGCTTAAAATTTAAAAAAACTTCAAATGATTGTTTAAAGAAATATTCATACTTAATTTAAATTAGTGTTTTTTTTTACTAATTTAAAAACATAAGTTTCCATGTAAATAATGCTAGTAAATAATTTCACATTAAAAACCGTTTAATGCTTTGTTTAAACATTCATACCTCTTTTTTTTTTTTTTTCAAATTTTTTTCAAATAATTAAAAAATGCATAACTATAAATAAAAAAAATAATACGTAATATTTAATAATACTTTATATAAAAAATCATTAGCATTGTTTTGATACTTCATTAAAAAGTGTTTCAATAATATACAGTAGCGTGCAAAAGTAAGCGGACAAGAGCTTAACTTGAGATAACTTTTGAGTGAAAAGTCCAATTTCTTTCAAATTTTCACTGAAATATCAAAAAATTGATTACAAATCTATAAACAAATAAATTTTTACTAAATTTAAGCAATCTAATCTTAAAAGTTAATTTAATTAAATTATGCGCGTCCAAAAGTATCCGGACAGAAATAAAAAAACTTGAATTAGATTTTTTTTTAAACATTTTTAAAATTGAAAATGCTTTATTTTAAAGTAAATTGCTTTAGTACTTCGTCGGGAAGTCCTTAGCATTGATTACTGCTTGAGAGTGACAAGACATTGAGTCCACCAGCTTCAATAATTTTGATTTTTCCCCATTCTTGTTTCAGAGTATTCAATAAATCACGTTTACTTGTTGGTTTTCGACCTGAAATTTATCGATCAATGAGCTTACATAGACATTCAATAGAATTAAGGTCAGGACTTTGCTAAGGCTATTCGATTAATCGAATTTCTTTGGTTTTGAAAAAGTTTTTCACAAGGGTTGAAGTGTGCTTTGGGTCATTATCCTGCTGAAATATCCATCCTCAAGCCCTGAAAAATGTTCCACGCAAAATGCTGTCTTGGTTAATGCTGTAATTAAAGAACCTTATAATGTAAAATGTAGTGTTGACACAACCAAATGTCTTTTGAGGTCTGCAAATCTATCATCAGCAAACAATGCCACCTAAGATGTGAGAATATCTGGAAGATCGTTAATGAAAATTAAAAAGAGTATAGGGCCAAGGATAGAACCTTGAGGAACCGCTGAAGTTACAGAATAAGAAGAAGAGTGCTGTCCGTTGAGGGCAACTTTTATACTACGATTGGAAAGGAAGGATTCAATAATCTTAAAGGTGTTGCCAGATACACCATTAGAAGAAACCTTATGGAGAAGATCAGCATGTCAAACTTTATTAAAAGCTTTTGAAATGTCAAGAGCGATGGCCTTAACCTCTCCCCTTTTATCTAATGCACGATAAAACCTATCAGTTATTACTGTTAGCAAATCAGCTGTAGAACAAGAAGATCGAAATCCATTTTGATGGTCAGAAAGTAAGTTATTAGATTCAAGATGAGAAATTAAGTGTTTGTTAATTTAAAAATTCAAAAACCTTGCTTATGATAGGAAGAAGACTTATGGGATGGTAGTTAGACGAATCAGATTGCTCTCCAGAATTTTTGAAGATAGGGATAACAGATGCCGCTTTCCAGCAGGCTGGAAAACAAGACTCTGATAAGCACTTGTTGAACAGTTTTGAGAGTATTGGCGATAGCTCAGGAGAACATTTCTGCGAGACAATAACAGGTATGTTGTCCCGGCCACAAGCAGTAGAAGAGTCTAGGCAGGAAATCACTTTAGATACAAAAGCTGGAGTGATACGAATGTCAAGCAATGGATCAACCTGTTTGTTGACAATATATGGTAGAACGTAACTAGTGGAATCAAGAGGTGATATTGATGAAAAGCTTTTAGCAAACAGTTCAGCTTTGTCTTTAGGTGAGGTGACAAAGTCTGAACCATACAAGAGAGGTGGAATTAAAGTTTTGCCATTATTATTAATACTATTAAAGATTCTCTAGAAGTCACGAGTGCCTAATTTTAGTGATGAAATAGGAGATTTCATGACCTGAGAATAGCGGGCTTTGACATAAGACAAAACTTTTTTACAATGGTTTCTAGCAGTAATAAACAGACTTCTATTTTATGGAGAATTGTTTTGCTGATAGATATGAAAATAATGGTTTCGATTGGCAATAGCAGCAGCAAAATGTGAGGAAAACCATGGAGGAGAGTGAGGCTTGACCTGGAACCGTTGAGAGGGAACAAAAGATTCCATGCCAGCCTGAATCCACGAAGTTATGTAGGAAGCACATTTGTTGACAGGAAAACAAAAGATTTCTACCCAAGTGTCATCACAAAGAAAATCACAGAAAGAGTTTCAGCCAGCTTTAAGGTAGTTGTAAGAGGTACGATAATAGGGGTTTTAGGTGATGAAGAAGAATGAGATAATAGTTCAAGAGAGATCAAAATGTGATTAGAGGCACTTAAGGGTGAATGTGGAGAAACTGAGCACTGACTAGGATCAGAAACAAGACATAAGTTGAGTAGAGAAGGTAAATGATACCGGTTGTCTGGAAAAAGAGTTGGAAAGTTGACTATTTGAGTTAGAAATTGAGAAAGGCAAAAGTTGTGAGCTTAAATGCTTGCATGTGGGCTTTAATCACTGACACTAGAGCCAAGCTATTCAGAGTGGTGAGCATTAAAGTCACCGACAACAACTCTTTTAGCTGATGGATAAAGAGAGGGCTTGGTCAATATGATCAGAAATAACATCAAAAAGAGTGCAGTCTTGAGATGAAGGAGAGCGGTATAGAACAAAGAGAAAGGCAATTCAGTAAAGTGGTGCTAATCGAAAGCACATAAAAAAATATTCTGTGGATTCAAACCTAGTTTCACAACAAATGGGTGAATTCTTACGAATGTAAATGCCCAGGCCAAGCAGGTGACTATTGGAGTCTTTACGAATTAGAGTAAGATAACCATCAACACTAAGATCACAAGATGAGACAGCTGAACTCAAATTAGTCTCACAAAGAGCAAGTAGGTCTGGTGAACTTTGCAAGAGATAAGACTCAACAGAAGAAAAGTTACTTTGAAGACCACGAATATTAGTGAATAATTGGTTTAGAGAACTTGGTGATGATGATGGTTTTTTGTGTTTTATAGTTTTTGGTACTTTTTTCATTTTTAAATTTGTTTGAAGAACTTGACTCAAAACATAGATAGTTCTCAGAACACTGCTTAATAGCCCAAGCAATTGTCTCATTACTACTAATAAACCTTAAGCCGTAACAAAGGGCTCCAAATGTGGCCTCTGCAATGCACACCAAAAGTACAAACAGGGACACCATCCATGCGCAACATGGCACTGCTAATACTTTGATATTTTTCAGCTGTTGATGGAATCAGCCTCTCTGAGAGCTACCACAGAGTTTGGGAAACCTGACTACCAGCCGGCCTCAGAACCATAAAACTGAGTTTTAGAGCTGTACCCTCATTAGGAGATAATAGAATGAGTTGCCTAGTCATGAAAACAGAGACGCAAGCAAAACCCATGCATTGAGTCAAGATGATCCAGCATTCAACATCCTAAACTGGAAACAATGTTTTAATAATACATCTGCGCTAGTCTAATAGATGAAGGCTGGTCAACAGATAGAATCTGTTTACCTCTTTGCCTAGGAGGCCTTTGCCTAGGAGGCCTTTTACAAGACAGTAGCCAGATGCATTTTACATCTGCCCAAGATGAGTATTTTTATCGAGACACCATCTCTAGCCTTTACTCAATGAAGAGCCCCAAGGCAGGGGGTGTTTTAAGTCGGAGTTAGTATCTCCTAGCCTTTGCCTAAAAAGATGTATCCTACAAGGCAGCTGGACATGAAGCAGATTGTACTGGGTTACATGTTACCTGTAGCAGGATAACCTGACCTGACATGATTACTTTTACATGCTACTGTATAGCATTATTGTGATTATGAAGCAGGTGGACTTAATGCCTTGTCACTCATAAGCAGTAATCAATGCTAAGGACTTCCCGACGAAGTACTAAAGCAATTTACTTTAAAATAAAGCATTTTTAATTTTAAAAATGTTTAAAAAAAAATCTAATTCAAGTTTTTTTATTTCTGTCCGGATACTTTTGGACGCGCATAATTTAATTAAATGAACTTTTAAGATAAGATTGCTTAAATTTAGTAAAAATTCATTTGTTTTTAGATTTGTAATCAGTTTTTTGACATTTCAGTGAAAATTTGAAAGAAATTGGACTTTTCCTTCAGAATTTATCTCAAGTTATGCTCTTGTCCGGTTACTTTTGCATGCTACTGTATAGCATTAAAGATCAAACTTACTTTAAATATAAAGGCTTTCAAAAACATTTGTCATTTTTTTTCAACTAAATTTATTTTATTTTTATAAGTTTTCTAACTTTAATGATTCTTATACAAAGTTGTTAGTTCTTGGCCTCGCCGTAAAGCCAAAATTTAGAGCCTTTGTGTTGGTCTTGGCCTTGAACATTTTGGTCTTGGCCTTGGCTTTAATGTTTTGACTTAGCCGTCAACTTTTTTTTAAGAATTCAGAACTTTCAGAAATTTTACTGCAGTTGATTTTGTTTACAAGAGTTATTTTTGTTTACTTGAATACTTTTGAAATCGATTTTTTTTTTTTAATAGTTTAAATTGCCATTTTTGATTAACCATTTGAAACAATAATCAATGACATGATTGGTTAAACAGGAATTCATAATATCTAAATATAAAGTCACATGATTTATTTTAATTTTTAAAAGTTAAAATCTGAGATAAGTTTTTATATAATTAAATTAAGTTGAAACATTTTTAAAAATCTTTTTTAATTGAATACTTAATTTTGGTACCCATGTTAGAGAAATATAATTTGAATTCTAGTTTATTTTTTAATTACTTTGCTTTTTGTTTTTTATTTTTTTGACAATGTTTTGAAGTATTTTTTTTATTATAACCTCTAAAAAATTTTAATGTTTATTAGTTAAAACATTTCAAAATTTAAAAAAAGATTTAAACATGAGTTTTTCTTAAAATTAAAAACAAAATTTAAAAGGTTTTTTGAATTAGAATATTTTTTATTATTTTAAATTATAATTTATAATTAAGACTTTTTTTATTTTTTGTTTATGTTTTTATTCAACTTATTTAAATCTGTTCTTAAAAGTTGTTAGTAATGTATTTTTATTAGAGTTTTAAAAAATAATTTTGATTATAAAATGCAACTTTGAACCAATAAGCAATAACTTAATTATCCTTCTTTATATTTAAAAAGATATAGTAATTGAGAAAGGTTTGCCATCAATCATCAAATTCGGATAAAATTTTTTACTTATAAATGGAGATAAATGGTCAGTTAAATGTAATACCTGTCATTCTAGTATTACAAAAACACACAGTGCAACTTCAGGAGTTACAAAGTAAGTGAATAATCCACTTTCACATTCACAATAATTTTTATTCATACAGTTCTCTTTAGCTCATTTATTTGACTTGAGCTACATTTTTTTTTCTATGAAAAGTCGATAAATTTATATTACACATTTGTCTATATTTTAGACATTTATCTTGCAAATATGAGTCATATATGAGCAGTGCAAAAAGAATCAAATCATTCATAATGATAATTAACTTTTAATTACAAATTTTTTTGATGATAAAAAAAGAAGACCAAAATGTTTCTTAAAGTTCACAACATCCTTGCGAAAAGTTAATGACTCATTATTTGTAACCAATGTCATTGTAAATTGTGGTTTGCCAATATCATTAACTGCATACACTAATTTTTTGACCAAAATTGATTAGAAATTTGCACTACCATGCAGGCAAACAATTTCATATGCTTATAGTATTTTACAATTTATATTTCAATTTTACCAAAAATGCAATAAGTTGAACTCACAAAATTGCATCAGTTTGTAGATAAATTGTCTTATCTTTTACTAACAACAGATATATGAACTGAAATAAATGGTCAACCACAGTCTCATTTTTATGCATTTCCTTCCTTCAAAGGATCACTTACTAGAAAATAGTAGATGAGTTGGAAACAATAATTTCAGAAAAAAACATAGCCGATAAAGTGTGAGAGGAGAAGAGGGAAAGAAGGGTGATTTTGTTGATTTTGAAAGAATGATGCAGTGCTTAATAAATAGTGATTATAAAAAAAAGCTAGAACAAAAAACTTTATTTAAACATTTTATTTTTAGGTCTTGTCTACAATATTAAAAATTTGCTCAAGAACAACACAAGAAACCTTGATACTTACTGAAAATAATGTCACAAGAACAACACAAGAAACCTTGATATCTAAAAAAATAATGTTACAAGAACAACACAAGAAACCTTGATATTTACTGAAAATAATGTCACAAGAACAACACAAGAAACCTTGATATTTACTAAAAATAGTTACAACTCAGATTCAAGAGACCTCTACCAAAAAAAAAAAAAAAAAAAAAATGCCTTTTTGCAAATTATTGAAAAAATCATGTTTTACAGGCACAGATTAGGATTGTCAACCCCACTTAATAACTGACAAACTATGTTGAACAAATAAATTTGCCAAATTTTGATCAAAAAGAGTTTAAAAAAGATTCACAAAGAGATGAAAAACTGTACGCAATGTAACAATATTCAAAAATTAGAACTATATTTAACAAGTATTTATGTGTCCCAGCAATTTCAGCTCCTGTCGAGTGTATCTTTTCTCAGAGTGGATTGATAATGCGCCCTCATAGAGCTCTTATGTCTGATTTGTTGCTTGAAACTTTGATGTTTCTTAAATGTAACAAAGACTTATAAAATTATTAAATGTAAGTCATAAGCATAAACTATCACTAAATAGACTACTAAAGTATGCTATTTAGTGATAGTTTATGCTTATGACTTATATTTAATAATTTTATCTATAACATATTTTTATAAAAATAAACAAAAATACATAAAATTAAATAGTTAAAAGTTTTAATTCTTTATTTTTATGTATTTTTGTTCTTGGCTAAATATATTTGTTCAAATATATCTCCAAATATATTTTCTTATCGACTGTCAATTTAATCACTTAGCTTTGTTCTAATTTTAAAATGTGGTTTTATTGTTGCAGCACTTTGTAGTTTTGTTAATAATTGGCCTCGACTTAAGACCTAATTTTTTCGAGACCAAAGACTAAAAGTCTTTGGTTTCGAAAATGTTTGCGTTGGCTTTGGCCTTGAAACTCTTGTCCTTGGTCTTGGTCTTAAAACTCTCGGCTTGTCCTTGACCTTAAAACTTTCGGCCTTGGTCTTGTCCTTGACCTATTATTGGCCTTGTTAACAACTCTGTTTTTATATAAAGTTCATTAAAGAGACAATCACACTTAAAATAGCCGTGCTGGAATTGTAAAAAAAAAAAAAAGCAAAATATTACTTGCCTGGTCATCAAGTCAGCAGTAAAGCAAGATGGTCAAGATTTGTATTAGTTGTCAGAGAGACTCAAGATGAGATGGTTAAATTTATTTATTTTTTTTACTTATAAAATAGGAATTATAAAAACTGAAAAAAAAAAAAAAGTGGTACTCTTAGGTACACCCAACCTATGCTTATTAATAAACCCACCCAACCTTCACTAATAAGACCCCCTCCCCTCCTGTTATTTATTTTTACTTGTTATGAAAAAAGAAACTCAAAGTTAAAAAAAAAAATTTCAGTTTAAACCGCTCTTAAAAATAAGAAAATATAAACTCACTTATAGAAATAAAAATAAAAAACTCAATTATATTATAAAACCTTATTGAAAAAAAAAAAGTCAAAAAAATAGTTAAAAATGCACTTTTTTCTTTTTTTGTTAATTAACTTTATATTTTATGCTATTAAATCTAACATATTTATTTTTATATAATATAGTTATCATTTTTGAAACTTTTATGTCATTTCACTTCTTCTGAGACCCAACATGATAAACTTTTGAATAATTATGCTGATAATTTTAGGAAATCATTATATGTTTAAGGGTCTTGGGGGACCCCTAAAAATATGTTTTGTTTAAAAAAATTTTAAAACCAGTGTTTTTGATCATATAGAACACATTAAAGGGGTGCAGCATATATTTTTCAAAATTATTGTTTAGAACACCCTAATAAACACCCACTCTTTTATTCACACCCCACCTTGTATTTAGCACTTTTAACTTGACAGCATTGTAACTGTAACAATTTTGACCATATCAAATTGTTCCTTTAGTTGGTTTGCTCTTTCTGTTTCCATAGTAGTTTTGTAAAATCTAGGTAGTTTTATAAATTCTGATCGTAAATTTTAAAAATTTATTAAAATTTCTTAGGAGGCAAGTTGAATTATAAAATGCAAATGTATAATTCAATTTTTTAAAAATAATTTAGTTAGAGTTTCACTTAAATTAATTACTTATAAAGCATAAATTTTTTATTTATTAAACTGAGAAAAATAAACTCAAAGTCAAACCACACCTCCCCACAACAGTGTTTATGTTTCAAAAAAGTGCACGTGTCCAAATTAAGTTTTTCTAGCAAGGTATGATTATAGAGTACAAAAAAAAGTTTTACACAAAATTTGAAGTTTCACAAAATTTGAAAAGCGTGCCCTGAAAAAAGTGTGTTTTACTTTTAGCGTATAAAAAAAAGTGTGTTTTACTTTTAGAAACATATACAGAAAAACAAATAGTTTAAAATGAAGTTCTTGGAAGAATTTATTTAAGGCATAGACTAGTAGCTTAGAAGCTAACTCTTTAATAAATACCATTATTTAAATTAACATTTATATTTCATATCAATAAATCAAAGAATCCTATCGAAATCAATAAAAAAGTATTCTAGTTTAAACATTTTGTTAGCTGATGTAGACTGAACATAATAAAGCCTTAAATTCTCTCCACGTTGTATGAAAGTGCAATGTGTAATAGATGGTTTTTGTATGTTTCTTTATGGAAATCACTCTGAAGTTTGTATCTATAAAACTCACTGAATTTTGAGTGAATAGTTTCTCCTGCTTGTTTGCTGTAAATTCCTAGTCCATATCCATTACAAAACTCAACTACAACTACACAACACTTTAGCATGGCAAAATAATATATGCGGTTTGGTACTCTTTGTTTTGATCTCCAAAGTAATAAAAATATAATCTATTGATTGTTCAAAATCCATACTGAGTTTCTTACTAAAACACAAGTGAACCGCAGTATCAAGTTCATCAAAGACATTATAGAATTCCCTAATATCTTCAGGAAGAGCATCTCTAAGCTTATTTGTTAATCTCATCAATTTCTTACACTGGTTTCTTTCAAATTCTCCACCACGATGTTTTTGTCTGACAAGGGAAATCCTTTTTAGGAAAATTTACTATTTTTCTTGTCCCCATCTTGGTGTTTAACCCAAATTGCTTTTCATATTGCATCCATATCAGAACCAGACAACTTTCTATCAACCTTAATGGTCATCAAATCTTAGTGACTCCATTCTGCAGTAGGCTTTATTGATCTTTTTGAAACTTTAAAAGATTACCCTCCAGTTTTAAGGAATACAATTTCCGATTTTTCAAATTTTTCTCTAAATTGATCTGCAGCCTATTTTTCTCCTACTTCTTGATTCAAGGAGTTTTCGATCATCTGACAAAGGTTTGTTGAACCAAGAACCTTTGTACAAGTATGACCTCATAATAGTTCAATGGATTAAAAGCACTGATTACATATAGTAAGTCCTCCAAATTAGGGTTGATATTCCACTATGCTGACCTAACTGCCGAACTTAAAGTATTTGAGGTCGGCAAAAAACATGTTTCTATGTTTTATGGTAAGACCTTTGTATCAAATTTTGTTGGCAAATTATTGTCAATCTCATTTTTCCTAAATCCAAGAGTTGTATAATTATGGACAAAGGGTTGCCACTTAACCTGGAAAACCTGTAGTACCTGGAGATAGCATGAATCCCAGGGAAAACCTGGAAAACTCAGGGATTTTAAAATTTTTTTATAAAATTCAGGGAAAATATTTTTTTTTGAAATTTCATACAATAATTTTTTTTTTTCAAAAATATTTATACATATAATAATGAGTTTGCAAGATGAAGGTATTGTTGTAAAAGTTTTAGTTTGTCAAATATAAAGATTATGTTTCAGTAAGGAAAATAATAATCTCATTGATGAACCAGAAAGAATATAGAAAAGTTAGAGAAAAGCTCAGTGAACTTAAAAAGTTCAACTCAGGGGAAAACGTTCTTTACTCAGGGAATACTCAGGGAAAACTCAGGGAAAAACTTATAAAAATTATAGTGGTAACCCTGTGGACATTTTCTTGGATGGTTTTTTCTAGAACACTTGGTCTACCTTCAGGTTTAGTTTTTTTTGTTCCAGATTTTGTTGATTTTACTACTTTGCAGATATTATCCTGATATGTCCTAACCAGAAGTAAAAATCATGAAGATTTTTACTTCTGGTTAGGACGGGGAGAAATATTTCTGATGCTTTATATGGATGTATATGAAGAGAGCGAGGAGTAGTTCCCACATAGGTTTTCCATATAATAATAATACTCTGTTGCAGGTGTTGCAACAGAGTATTATTATTATATGGAATGATTACTATAACAAATAAATAAAATTTATTTGTTATAGTAATCATTCACTTCAATGTTATATATTATCTTGTTGTTTGGACATTGATTACTACAACTTAATTTGATAATGGCACCCAACAGACATCTCTTTCGATCCAAATGTTTTGGCCACTGAGAAGTTATGACCATCAGGATGCATAAATTTAGTTAGATATCATTTATAGTAGTATCTATCTTTGTAACGATTAGTAAGCGACCGGGGCTATGGCTGGGGCTAGGTTTGATAGCACATAGCCGCGATAGGGGCCAAGTTTTATGACCAGGGCTGCATTAATATTGATAGATCCTATAAAAATGTTATTTTTAATTAAAATTTATGAGTTATAATTAAAAAAAATACTTTTATAGGATCTATCAATATTAATGCAGCCCCAGTCGTAAACCCGGCCAGAGCTGCATTAAAATTATTAGATCCTATAAAATAATGTTTTAAATAAAATTCATGTCATAAATTTTAATTAAAAATAACATTTTTATAGGATCTATCAATATTAATGCAGCCCTGATCATAAACGCGGCCCTGGTCACGGCTATGTGTTATCAAACCTAGCCCCGGCCCTGGCCCCTGTCCCTTACTAGTACTCATACCTACCAACCAAGGAAACTAAGAATACTAGCATGCAACAATCATTTAGATTTAGTACATTCACGACATACTGTTACTTTTGACACACAAAGAACTTGGAAAAACTATATAGTTCAAAAAACAAAAATATTATAAAAATCAATAAGTATTTGACAGTTGATATGCTTGAATTTTATATAAACACAATCATATTTTATGAAATTACCAAGTAAATAGCAAGATGGCATCAACTAAAAGAACAATTTGGTATGGTAAAAACTGTTTAAGGGAATAGAAGTTACCACCGTTAATTATCTATTTCAAGTTTTACAATTAGTTTTAGCATCAATCTGCAGATAGGTTTATACTGTCAAAAAAAGTTGTTATTTTTTTAAGAAAACACCACTCTCTAATTCTTAACTCTAACTAAACTATTCAAGAAAACATTAAAAAAAAAACATTGTCTTGCATCAGCATTTTTGTAATTAAACTTGCCCTAGTAAAATTGTGATAAAGGTTTAAATTTTAGGTTTTATGCTCATTTTCAAATGTTTTGAGTTGTTTTATTAGATTCCCTGCCTCAAAATATGTGCACATATTTTCAGGCAAATTACAATTTTCAGTTGGTTCAAAGCAAAGGTAAAATAGTTAAAACTTTAAAACCAGTCAGAATTAAATGATAAAATTTTAGGGATGTTCATGTTTTATCAAAATCTTTGAGTGGTGTAAAAATCAGCAAAATCTGGGATTAGGGTTGAGTTTAATGAAAAAAATGGATGTTTTCACCAGGGAGTAAGAAGTGCAATGTTTTAACAATGGAGTAGGAAGTGCAATAATAATTCAGTAAATCTGAAGTACAAGATAAAAGTTTCAGTTTGAGCATAGCATGATTATCAAAGGAATTCAAGGAGTAGTCGAGCACAAGCTAGGATCATAGACAAGACACAAATCAAGGAGTAAAGATAAGTGAATAGGGTTGTCCAGAAAATGAGTCAAAAAGTTAACTACCTGAGTAAGTGAGAAACACAAGTATATCAAGCTTTAGAGTCAGCAAGGCCAGTGATACTATAGCCAGGTCATTCAGTGCGGTGAGCATTGAAGTTACCAGTAACAACAATATTGGCTGAGGAGAACGGGCTTGGTTGATTTTATCAGAAACAGCATCAAATAGAGTGAGGTCTTGGGAAGAAATAGAAAAAAAAAGGAAAAAAAAATGTCGATTGAGATGCCAAGTGAAAGCACATTATAATATATTCAAAGGAATCAAACCTGATTTCATGACAAATAAACTGTTGCTTTAACAGTAAAAATATTTAAAAAGGATATATGTTATATACATCTAATGATGACAGTAATAGTGGGGTTAAGCGCAATGAGGTCAAGGAAGTTGTAAATGAAGTAAAAATGTGCTTGAAATTCAAAATGCTAATAATTTTCTGGAGCAATAACTAAAAACAGCGTTTTCCTCAATTACCTATGTTTAAGTGCAGAGCAACATAATTAATACTACTGCATAATTACAAAAACAATAAATAATTTAACATTTAATTGTTTAACTACACTTTAAATAATAAAATCAACATCGACTGGAACAAAGCGCGTTTTTCAATTGCAGAACTAGGACAAAAATTAAAACTTAAATTATCAAACTTTCAATGCAATTATTTTTTTGAAATATGCATTTTTAAAAATGAAATAAATTTAAATAATAAAATTGTTTTATTATTTTATGAATTTTCAATGTATATAAATAAAGTACTTAAATTGATTTTAATTATTGAGTTAAAAACACCATGAGTATTAGTTTACCTATCCTCTTTATTTTCTTATTTGTTAAATATCGGATATATCTGAATAGTTTGAATTTTTAGTATTTCATATCCAGATAGTCAATGATGTTGGATAATTGGAAACCCTACTACTAGCCAGTCTTGGAGCCATTAAACTTAAATTTAGAGCTGTGTCCATATAGGAGATAACATAAATAGTTGTATAACCATTACCAATGAGGCACCAGCAATTTTATGTGTAGATTCAAGAGAACCCAGCTTTTATCTTCTTCGGCAGGAAACAATATAACAATAGTTTGCATCAACCGGCCTATTAAATAAAGAAAGTGAGGCTGATCAAAGAGAATATTTATCATCTAAAATTATCATCATCATGATCATCATTCTTAAATGATAAATGTTTTTAAATTAAAAATTTCATGATTTTACAATGAAGGAATTAACTATTTTAATTTAGTAACTAATAATTTTCTTTTTTCTTTTTATACATTCACCGCTCAAGGCTGCCTGACCAATGCATTCAAAGATTTAAATTTCATTTATATATATATATATATATATATATATATATATATATATATATATATATATATATATATATATATATATATATATTTTGTTATCTAGATTAGTTCTACTGTTTAAAGGGAAACATTAAACGGCAAAATTAATCTTGATAAATGGGCAGTTAGTTGACACTATTTTTCGACTCCGTTTTTTATATTTTTATGTAAACAATAAAGACGCCATTCAATTGGTGACATCATTAAATTATAAACTGTCTTTAACATAAAATATTTTTTTGTATAATTTTTTAGAGTTTAATTTTTTTGTTTAATTTTTTACAATTTCTGTAAATTAATTAATTATTTGTATTAAGAGAATTCATTATATTTGATGTTTTCTTATTAATATAACATACACTCTTATACACAATGTCAGCACCAAAGTTATATATATATATATATATATATATATATATATATATATATATATATATATATATATATATATATATATATATATATATATATATATATATATATATATATATATATATATATATATATATATATATACTATATATTTAATTTGATTATATAGTAATTCACAGAAAATATTTGATGAATTTTTTTTTGTGTGGCAAATCTATAAATATACTTTATAGATTTAACTATCTCCTTATTTTTTAGACAAGTTCATTGCATGCAAAACATTTCTAGATGATAAATTTAACCACCAAGTTCCTCTTGAATCACAGTTTATGTTTCCTATGCTTTTATCATACATGGAGTCAAACAAGGTGTTCTTTTATTTTATAGTTAGTATTTGTTTTGTTTTTAAAAGATATTAACAAATTTAGTTTTACTTTACTTTCTAATTATGTTTGAAAAAGTTTATGGCTCAAAATATAAATTTAAATTATAAAATAAAGAATAAAGTTTTAAAATTTAGAAACATTATAATCAAGCTGTTAATATAGAGAAAAAATAAAAACAAAAAAGTAACATACAGTTTAAAAATTAAAAATTTTACCAACTTTTAAATGAATTGATGAAACTTTGACCTTAAAACCTATGTCTACAATGAATGACCTATGTCTACTATGAGTAATAACCTTATTATGCCATTTTGTTTTTATTTATAATTCAATGAAACATTTATTTTTAACAAACTTTACTTGTTTCTTTGTTGTTTTTTTTTTTTTTTTTTTTTTTGTGCGTGAGTTTTAGGAATAAGTTGTCCAACTTAATTAAAACTTGTTATCAACAGATACAATACAAAATCGTATTTATTGTAAATTATGTGAAAAGCGTCAAACTTTAGTATGTTCATACTGGTGTCAAACAAGGAAGTTTCAAGTAATAAAGCTTGGAAACATAAGTGCACACAAAATTTTTTTTATTTCTAGATCCCAATAAGGCAATATCATTTTAAAAATATTATTCCATTAGAATTCATTGAAAATTCATTGGTTTAGATTATTATCAATATGGCTCTTGAAAAATCAAGGTTTAAATATTTTTAAAAGTTTTGATCTTTTAGGCACTATTAGCATGAATATTTACATGGTGTACTATCCTGTTTAATAAATAAGAAAAAGTAAATTCTTCAAAAAATTAATTTTGTTGATAACTATTGTTTTTATAATTTTCTTATAAATTTTGAAAACTTTTTTCAAATATTAAGTTTCAAGTATTTTTTTTTTTTAAGTTAATGTTTATTCATTTAATTTATAATTTATTTTTCTTGCTTTTATAACTTTCAGTGATCAGTGATTTTGATTATTTACTTGTTGTTATGGAAACATAATTATTATACGTACTTTTGCATAAATGTTTTAGAAAGAATTGGGACTTTTGATATCACTTACAAATACTAATCGTTTTTACAACAGATCTGTGGTTGAGGAGGCTGGTGTTAAATTCTGTAAGATTGCATGTCGGGGGTAAGCTCGTTGTTATCTGAAAAAACTGTATTATATATATATATCAGGCTTGGTCAGGAAGTGGGTGCGATTGTACTCTATTTCTGACCACACAAATTATGTTTAATTGTGACAACTTGGGCTTGACTTATTAGATGTTTTGAGAACATTTAAATTTAAGTATGTTTCCATTGTCCGAAACTTTTTGACAGGCAAAAACAATTAAAATCGTAAATAATCTTTTGTAATCAAATGATTTAATATTAGCAAAGCGCTTTTAAACTAAAGGATGATTTACTTTTATTCATCTTTTATAAAAAGAAAATTTTTAATTTTTATTTTTTAAGTTATATATAGTTAACTAAGTATTATTAATAATTATATAAATAATAATAAAGATAAATGTTATAATTAATTATATAAATAATAATAAAGATTAATTTTTTTCTTTAAAAGTAAATCTTTAAAAACGTTTGTATTTTAACAAGTGAAATTTTAATTTTAACTACAACTTTAAATTTTATTGAAAACGCAGTTTTCAAAAAATAATAATCATCAAAGTTAATAAAATTAATAATCAAATAAACAAACAGGCAAATAAACAAACTTAGAGGCGACTGAACGTAAACACCCATGTATACATAGCAAATTACGAGTGGATAAACACCGCGCCAGAGGGTCGAACAAAGCATAAACATACATTTATATAAAGTGACTTACGTTGAACCAGCACTGCGCCAGTGGTCCATACAGAACAAAAACATTCTAATATATTAAAAAACCTAATCACTAAATACATCAGTGGTATTGTGAAGCAGTTTCTCTTCATAAGCATATTTTACCTTTTTAGTTTAACCATTAAAGTTTACTTTCTAATAATTTGATGCAATAAGAACTTCTAGTTTGCAAAAGACAAAATAAAATCATAATTTACTTAAAATGTAATATGCCTTTTATAAATTAATTTATAATATATATTATAGTATAATAAGCCGGTAGACTGTGTGCAGTTTTGAAACTGATTAAAACATTACAAAGACACTGCTAAAAGAAAAGGTCATTATAATATTTTTATATTAACACAATGATTTAATTATTTCTGTTGTTTATTTTACTTAAGAAGAATTGTTTTAAATATTCTAAACTTTACTAAAAATATTTTTTTAATTGCTTTTTTATTTATTATATAATTCAACTACTGTTAGTTTTATTAGAATCTTGTTAAAATAAAACATAAATACTTAAATAAAGAATTATATTATACACTTTGATAAATTAAAAAACATTTGTTTCTTTACTAAATGATCATTAATAGTAAGTTGTTACTTTTTATAAAAGTGTCGCTTATTTTTATATAAAAGTTATAAATGCTCTCATTTATAATTGTTTAGAATTGTTAGAGTTGTTTAGAAATAATTCGTTCTTAACGTAATTTAATTTTTTTTAGTTAAGTTTTTTTCTTGGTTAAGAATTCACTTTCTTTTTTAGTTGATTTTTTTAGTAGTTGCCTGCTATCAAGTTAAGTTTTTCTTTGCGCTTTATGAAATGTTCTGAAAACATCTAAAAAGCCGTGGCCATGGTGTTGCAACTAAATATTATATGCGTGGTCAGATATAGAGTGCCAGCTTTCCGACCAAGCCTGATATATATATGCAGCCCTCTTTTATTTATTTTTATTAAAATTAATTAGAATTAGGGTGACCATTCGGCAATGCAAACCTAACTACCGATCTTAATGTGTTTGAGGTCGGTAAAAAACAGCATACCTCGTTTTTATGTTTTATGGTAACTCTTTTGTGTCCAATTTTTTTTGCTGACCTTTATTTTTTCTAGTTCAGAGGGTTGTATATGTATTTAATTTATACTGAGCCATCAATGAGGAGTACAAACACCAACTGGGTTTGCTGGGTTTGGGCAGGCCCTATCTAGATATGAAAGATATTTATTATGGCAATTTTTATTTTATTTATTCTTATTTTTTTTTAATCTAAAAAACTTTCTTGATTATTGTTTTAAGTCATTTTATTATATAGTAATAAATATAATTTAATTATAAATTTATTACAGAACATAATTTAAATCATTTAAAAAATTAAAGTTCAGTGGCGACAGTGCAGTAAAAAATAAATATCAATAAATATTTACTTAATTGCACAGGAAACATCATTGATAACATCAAACTAAAACAGCCTCAGGTGATTGCTTTAGTATGTTGATTAAGGGAAATTTATGAGACCAAAGCTTCTTTTTAGCACATATAAAAAAAAAAAGGAATAAACTTTTTTTCTTCAGATATTGAATTAAACTTTTTAAGTCTGAACTAAAATTCCGACTTAATAACTAAAACTTATTTACTAAAGGTTTGTTCAATTCACACAATTTTTATTTTTAAAATAGCAAAAAATATTCTTTCAAAAAAATTGTGAAGTTCTTGATTATTAGGAAATTTCTATTTATTAATAAAAAAGTTAGCAAATAAAAATTAGTCAAAAATGAACACTAGAATACTGAGCACTAGAACCAAATTAGACACTAAAAGAAAATTTACTACATAATTTATAATATCAATTATTTATGCCGAAAAATTGCAAGAATGATAAATAAAAGTAATGAAATAATAAAAAAAAAACAAGAATGACAAATAAAATAATAAGTTAAATAAGTTAAAACAAAAAAATAAATAAAAATAATGAGATAACCAAAAATAACAAGATAATAAAATTGAATGATAAATTTTTAATGGTTTGTTGAACCAGAGGTTCAACCATTTAAGACCAGAGGTTCAACCATTTAAAACCAGAGGTACAACCATTTCAAAATATAGCAATGTTTTCTTTTCCACTTTCCACCTGTTTCCCTTTTCCACCTGGATCTGTTGTATATCTTTTTTTCTGCAAATTAATACCACCATAACTCAATGATATATAGTTACAGGCCTTAATTTAAAACGTATGCACTAAACATTTTACTTAATTTAAAACGTTTGCAGTAAACCATGCACTAAACTATTTTATACAAAGCGGTAAGCCATTTTGGTAAACTGTGCTAAGCCATTTTCTGAAGTTCAATGTTATGTTTTAGAAATTGGAAAAATCAATAAATAGTTTTTGTTTATTTTATTTTGCAATAATAGAGCTTGTTTATATGAATATACTGACTGTCTAAATGTTAATTTGTCAGTTAATTTGTTAGTTACAGTCTACTCATACTTTAACCTGTTAATTTACTAAAATGTTTTAATTTTTTTTTTGCTTTTGTTTTTAGACATGATGGTGCACCTACTGTGGAACAAACAAATATGTTTGTTAATATCTGTCAAAAGTTTTTTGAAAGAAATCCAGGAAAAATAATTGGTAAAAAATTTATGCTTCATATATATATATACAAAAACACATATATCTATATATGTATGTATATTAGGGCTGGTAGATTAATCAGTATTTTACATTAATCGATGAACGATTAAATTTCGAAAAATTAATTCATTAATTTTCGATTAATTTTCGAAAAAATGTGTTTATAACTTAATAAAAAGTAATTTATATTTTTTATGATTTTATTTCTCTTTTAATCAGATATGATCTTAAAAAACATAAATTATCAATAGCATCATCGTTTAAGCTAGTTCTTAAATTAGTAACAAATAAACCAGCTGCACTAAAACTTCTTTCTGCTTCTATAGAAGATAGGGGAAGACTTAGCATGGCATTATAAATCTTTTCTAAAGAACTTGGCCTGTTTCCAGTGCTTTCAAGAACTGCAATTTCACGTTTAATGCATGTCAAAACTTCTTGAGGGGAAGATTTAAAAGTTATCCCTTTAGTTTTTCCTGCTGCTGAAGCTGTATTAGCTATTATTTCTGCTAATTCTTTACCTTTAGTTTTTTTTCTTAATGGTTCTTCATTACAAGTGTACCCTAACTCAGACTGATATGCTGCTTCTACTTCCTCATGTAGAAATAAACGTAGGTATATTTCTCTAGCAGTTTTAGCAATTTTATTTTTATGTGGGTATTTCAAAATATTATCTTGAAATTCTGAATCTGATTTATAGTCAGCTGGGTTATGTAAAAAGCACAGTAAACCAACAATATTATAATTTCTTCTTTCAACAATTCTTTCCGAGACAACAGTAAATAATTTTTGACCAATGTAAGTATTTTGTTCTTTAAGATTTTGTAGTAAAAACAAAATAATTTTATCAGATTTTATCAGATTATAGTCTCTTTTCCCTAGTTCCATAACACTTAACTCTACAACATGTAGAGCCTGAACAATATCAGAAATGTGTTTTATTTCTTCTTCTTTTAAAATTAAATCTGTTCTAGATATATCAACAAGAGCCTTTGCAATAGCATTTTTTAATTTTAAGAATTGTTTTAACATACTTATTAGCGAATTCCATCTTGTTTTAGTATCCAAAATAGGCTTGAGTTCTTTTCCTAAATCTGTTCTACAAATACTTTGAAGGGAATCGTTTTTAAGTGGAGATTTTCTAAAAAGTTTGACTATTTTAGGAACCTTCGATATGATAATGCCATAGTCCTCATTAAACTGGATTTCCTGTGAAACAGAGCTATTACTGTCCTCATTCCAGCAATCTTCAGTGTTGTTTTCATCATCAGGGTCGGAATCAGATGTTTCATTTTCAATCTCATCAGTCATTATTTCTTCTTGAGTTGTTTCTATTTCTAAGCATTTTTTCTTATAAAGAATATCACATTTTTTTTTTTTTTTTTTTAAACATCTTCGCTTCCAACAAGGCTGCAAGCAGCCACTGATTAAAGTTGGAAGTTACTGTAAGAGAAAAGATGAAGATTGTAGAGCAAGATAACGATTGACGGACGATTTAAAAGATTGCAAATTATACGAATCAGGAAAGCATGATGAAGGAAGCGAATTCCAAAGAGCTGATGTTCGAGGAAAAAAACTAGACGAATAAGCATTTTTGGAGCACTTAGGAACAGTCACAGAAAAAGGATGACACTTAATTGAATGACGAGTAACACGAGAATAAATTTTAGTAGATGGCACAAGAGACGCTAGCTCTTTAGAGCAGTGTCCATTATAGTATTTGTAGAAAAGAGAAAGAGAAGCAACATTACGACGATGTGATAATGGTTGAAGGTTGGCTGCAAGAGCAGGTCCAACTATGTTTACAATGCGTTTTTGCACCTTGTCTAAAAGAGAAAGGGCATCATTAGAAGATCCGCCCCAGATATGGCAACAGTATTCCATACAAGGCCGGATTTGAGATTTATAGAGATAGAGAATAGAATCCAGAGTAAGAAAGTGGCGAGCTCGATAAAGAGATGCAACCTTAGCAGATGCTAATTTTGCAACCGATTTGATATATGGTTTCCAAGAAAGATTGGAAGTAAGAGTTAATCCTAGAAGATGAAGAGTAGGTGACTCATCGAGTACATCACCGTTCATAAATATAGGAGGATCTAAATTATTGCGATAACGATTGGCTGAAAAAAATTGAGTTTTATCTGAATTAAAGTTCACCAGCCACTGTGAGCCCCATGCTGTAGCAGAAGTGAGATCCTTTTCAAGCTCAAATGCCCCCTCCAAGCAATCAGAGGGTGTTGGTTTCTTATCACGACAAGAATAAATGGTAGTATCATCAGCAAACAATGCCACCTTAGATGTGAGAATATCTGGAAGATCGTTAATGTAAATTAAAAAGAGTATAGGGCCAAGAATAGAACCTTGAGGAACCCCTGAAGTTACAGAATAAGAAGAAGAGTGTTGTCCATCGAGGACAACTTTTATGCTACGATTGGAAAGGAAGGATTCGATGATCTTAAAGATGTTGCCGGATACACCATAAGAAGAAAGCTTATGGAGAAGACCAGCATGCCAAACTTTATCAAACGCTTTTGAAATGTCAAGAGCGATGGCCTTAACCTCTCCACCTTCATCTAATGCACGATAAAACCTGTCAGTTATTACTGTTAGCAAATCAGCTGTAGAACGAGAAGATCGAAATCCATATTGATGGTCAGAAAGTAAGTTATTAGATTCAAGATGAGAAATTAAGTGTTTGTTAATTAAAGATTCAAAAACCTTGCTTATGATAGGAAGAAGACTTATGGGACGGTAGTTAGACGAATCAGATCGCTCTCCAGAATTTTTGAAGATAGGGATAACAGATGCGGCTTTCCAGCAGGCTGGAAAACAAGACTCTGATAAGCACTTGTTGAATAGTTTTGAGAGTATAGACGACAGCTCCGGAGAACACTTCTGCAAGACAATAACAGGTATGTTGTCAGGGCCACAAGCTGTAGAAGAGTCTAAGCAGGAAATCACTTTAGATACAGATGCTGTAGTGATATGAATGTCAAGCAATGGATCAACCTGTTTGTTGGCAATATCAGGTAGAACGCAACTAGTGGAATCAAGAGATGATATTGATGAAAAGTTTTTAGCAAACAGTTCGGCTTTGTCTTTAGGTGAGGTGACAAAGTCTGAACCATACAAGAGAGGTGGAATTATAGATTTGCCCTTATTATTGATATTATTAAAGATTTTCCAGAAGTCACGGGAGCCTAATTTTTGAGATGAGATACGAGATTTCATGACCTGAGAATAGCGGGTTTTGGCGTCAGACAAAACCTTTTTACAGTTGTTTCTAGCAGTAATGAAAAGACGTCTGTTTTCTGGAGAATTGTTTTGCTGATAAATATGGAAGTAACGGTTTCGATTGGCAATCGCAGCAGCACAGTGTGAGGAAAACCATGGAGGAGAGTGAGGCTTGACCTGGAATCGTCGAGAGGGAATAAAAGATTCCATGCCAGCCTGAATCCACGAAGTTATGTAAGAAGCACATTTGTCGACAGGAAGTTGAAAGATTTCTACCCAAGGGCCATCACGAAGAAAGTCACGGAAAGAATCCCAGTCAGCTTTACTGTAGTTGAAAGAGGTTCGGTAATAGGGGGATTCAGGTGATGAAGAAGAATGAGATATTAGTTTTAGAGAGATCAAACTGTGATCAGAAGAACCTAAGGGTGAATGCGGAGAAACTGAGCACTGACTAGGATCAGAGACAAGACATAAGTCGAGTAGAGAAGGTAAATGATTAGGGTTGTCAGGAAAGCGAGTTGGAAAGTTGACTATTTGAGTTAGGGATTGAGAAAGGCAAAAGTTGTGGGCTTTAATGCCTGCAGAGTCACTGACACTAGAGCCAAGCCATTCAGAGTGGTGAGCATTAAAGTCACCGACAACAACTATATTAGCTGATGGATAAAGAGAGAGGGCTTGGTCAATATGATCAGGAATAACATCAAAAAGAGTGCAGTCTTGAGATGAAGGAGAGCGATATAGAACAAAGAGAAAGGCAATAGAGTGAAGTGGTGCTAAACGAAAGCACATGAAAGAATAGTCTGTGGATTCAAACCTAGTTTCACGACAAACAGGTGAATTCTTACGAATGTAAATGCCCAGGCCAAGCATGTGACTATTGGAGTCTTTACGAATCAGAGGAAGATAACCATCAACACTAAGATCACAAGATGAGACAGCCGAACTCAAATTAGTCTCACAAAGAGCAAGTAGGTCTGGTGAACTTTGCAAGAGATAAGACTCAACAGAAGAAAAGTTACTTCGAAGACCACGAATATTAGTGAATGATAGGTTTAGAGAACTTGGTGATGATGATGGTTTTTTGTGTTTTATAGTTTTTGGTACTTTATTCATTTTTAAATTAGATTGAAGAACTTGACTCAAAGCATAGATAGTACTCAGAACACCGTTTAATAGCCCAAGCAATTGCCTCATTACTACTAATAAACCCTAAGCCGTAACAAAGGGCTCCAAATGTGGCCTCCGCAATGCACACCAAAAGTACAAACAGGGACACCATCCATGCGCAACATGGCACTGTTAGTACTTTGATATTTTTCAGCTGTTGATGGAATCAGCCTCTCTGAGAGCTACCACAGAGTTCGGGAAACCTGACTACCAGCCGGCCTCAGAACCATAAAACTGAGTTTTAGAGCTGTACCCTCATAAGGAGATAATAGAATGAGTTGCTTAGTCATAAAAACAGTGACACAAGCATGCCCATGCATTGAGTCAAGAAGATCCAGCATTCAACATCCTAAACTGGAAACAATGTATTAAAAATACATCTGCGCCAGCCTAATAGATGAAGAAGGGGTGCGAGGCTGGTCAACAGATAGAATCTGTTTACCCCTTAAGTCTTTGCCTAGGAGGCCTTCTACAAGACAGTAGCTGGGTGCATTTAACATCTGCCCAAGATGAGTATTTTTATCGAGACACCATCTCTAGCCTTTACTCAACCAAGAGCCCCAAGGCAGGGGGTGTTTTAAATCGGAGTTGGCATCTCCTAGCCTTTGCCTAAAAAGGCATATCCTACAAGGCAGCAGGACATGGAGCAGATTGTACTGGGTTACATGTTACCAGTAGCAGGATAACCTGATCTGACAGTAGACAGATAACCTGATCTGACAGATAACCTGATCTGACAGTAGACAGATAACCTGATCTGACACATACAGCAAGATGAATTCCATGGCAGTAGCAAAGTTGGTGTATAACTCCCATTTCTCGTCCCATTTTTTTCATTACTGATACACCGTCAGTAACACATCCAAAAATATCATTGATCAAATTTAAACCAAATTCATTTAATTTCTCAATAACGATATTAACAGCTCTTTCTGAAGGCAACGAACCATTTATTCTAATCATTCCAAGACCATAGTGGCATTTGTCTGAACAATATTCATTGAGACATAAATACCTTCTAGTTTTACCAGAAGTCCACTCATCAAGAGAAATTGAAAACCTTTCTCCTTTTAATTTTTTTTGCTGAAGCTCTTGAACAACTTTTAACTTAATTGAGTTTGCGTAGTTCATAACAATTGTCTTTATAGCTTTATAGCATGTTGATCATCAGAGATTTTAAGTCCTTGAGCTTTCCAGCCATTTTTAATATCTTTGCTATTGGCCAAAGTTGCAAAAGGGATATGATCAACAGCAGTTAAAGGAGCTAATACATCTTCAGCTTTGCTATAGGTAGCAATACTTGGCTGTATATTTTTAGACTTCTCTGAAATAACTTTTGTCAAATAAATTTTATGTTTGTGCTCTAAATGATACAAGAAACTTGAAGTTGATGAATGGAATTTAAGTTCAACTGAACAATGTTTGCACTTGTATGTTGATTTGCTGTTATTTTCCAATAAAAAGTGTTTCCAAACTTCAGAGCAGTTTTTTCCAAACGATATTGTAAATGGTGGTTAAGAAACGGCACTATGAAAAAAGCATTGTTTTTGTTTGTTTATAATAATATTTGACCGGATGCCGGAAAATAAAGGCAAATCAACATACTAGTCAACACAAGTCTTGTTCGTTAAAAAAACGCTTGTAAATGTTCGTAAAAATCTTTGAAACAAAAAAACGCAAAGTTGTTATATTAAAAAAAAAATTAATCGATTAATCGTTTGTCAATTAATCGATTAATGATTAATGGTTTTTAATTGATTAATCGATTAATCGTTAATCGTTTACCACCCCTAATGTATATATCCATATATGTATGTATGCACACTTATACACATACACAAACATAGATATATGCCTATATTTGTATGGGCATTTCCAAAAAATCATGCATGGAAACTCTATATAAATATATATATATATAAATATATATATATAAATATATATATATAAATATATATATATATAAATATATATATATAAATATATATAAATATATATATATATATATATATATATATATATATATATATATATATATATATTTATATATATATATATATGTATATTAGGGATATGACTTTTTAATTTTTTTTCAAATAAAATGTTTCCTGTATCATAAATCGATGAACTTTTACCTAAAATCATGAAAAAAGGCCCAAATAGCTTTCTGCAACAAAAAAAGGTCACCCCAAAATAAAAATTTGATTTACCATTTTTATACATTCATTTTTGACCGATGTTTTAATCTTAAGCTTAATTCTCAGCTTAATTCTATTTATTTCATTATTTTGTTATGAATTTATAAATATAACGCCACACGTTACCATGGCAACGAAACGGCCGTGTGCCGGCAAATACTTGGAATTGTTATGTGATGACGTCATTGTGTTACCACGGTGATATAGACGACTGTAACAGACTGTAGAAGATTTTAGAACTTAGTAGAACATTCTGGAAGCTCTAAATAATTATATAAGCGAGCTGCTGTCAGAGCTCAGTGTTGATAATGTGAATAGTTCTATGAAGTACTCTGCGTGTAACTGAGCTAATAAGGAACTACTGTAGCGAACTAAAGACGCTGTAAGTGTACGAAGTATAAGTAGTTGTAGCATTATCGTTAGGATACGGACTGGATTATCGAACTGTTATCAACATTGACTGGATTATCGAACTATAATTGGATTACTATACAGTTAAAGTATTTTATTAATTAAACGACTTTATTAAATGGATATTTACGCTCAGCTATCCGTAAAGTCGTAACAATATTATATGATGTCTCACAAGAAAAGTCATACCACAGTAACAAAGAACAAGAAGACTTGGACTAAAAATTTGGTGAGATTTCAAGAGTCACACAGAAGAAGAGGAAGCGTGGCTGTAGAAGAACATTCACTCGATGAAAAATCCAGAATACCACTTCAATTGCAGATCGTAGGAAGATACCAGTTTCTCGGAGCATATGTTAAAGGAAGAAAAGAACGAATAGACCAAATTTCTAAGGAAATTACAAAATTGTGGGACAATAAACTGAATTTTCCACGTGTGTCTGATCAAGTGATAAGAGCAAAGCTTATGAAGGTGCTGAAGGTCTATGATGAATGTGTCAAGCGTGGAAAATATGATGTTCTCAATGCATTATTTGACATCACGAAAGTGAATGGCCAGTGGTTATCCTCGGAAGATAAACGTCTATACCACCTACAAAAAGAAAGTAAAGGACAGGTGGGGTACTCAACAGGACAAGTGGCAAGTAAAGAAACCATTCACCCTTCCAAGAGAAGGAAAGTCCAGTCTGGAACAGCAATACCTTCCACATCACAAGTCCTGTCTACCACAGACAGTGGTACTGAATCTGAAAACTGCAAAAGTAAGAGTGAAGATGATGAAGACGACGACGGTGATAAAGACGATGATGAGGACACTCAGAAAAAAACTAGAAAGCACTACAAAAGTAAATTTGCTGTAAGTATGGTTACATCAAGTGGAGTTTCCACAAAGAAAGCTGCTAAAATATGCAATGTATTATCACAACAAGGTATTGATATTCCAACTCCAAGTCAATCAGCAATTTACAAGTCCATATTCAAAGAGGCAGGTAAATTAAAAAAAGAAATGATACAACAACTTAAAATGGAACAGTGGTCCTTACACTTTGACGGCAAACGAATAGATGATAAGGAATATCAGGTAGTTGTACTTCAGAATGAAAGAACTGACGTGAAACTTGATGCACTGCGTTTAAAAGATGGCAAAGCTGAAACTGTTGCTGAAAAAATTGCCAAACTTATTGATGAATACAATTTGTGGAATTCAATTAAGATGATCATTACTGATACAACAAACGTCAATACTGGGAAGAGAAATGGAGTTGTTGTGAAGTTGCAACGTATGTTTAAATTAAAGGGTGTCACAATACCACAATTTATCGGTTGTCAGCATCACGTACTAGACAGGATTCTCCGTCTGGTGATGGACGAAGAACTTGGGGGTGATACCAAATCTCCAAACATTGAATACCCATTTGTGTCTGAACTGTTGAATAAGTATGATGAACTGAAGGATAAGTTTGTGAATGGAACTGTAGAAATTCTTGATAAATCAGGGTGGAGAGACGATATGAAGTTTTTGTACCATTTAACAAGAGTGTTTAGGTTCTATGAAGAACAAAGAAACTTCCCTCTGATTCACTTTCAGAACATTCCTAATATGAGCAATGCCAGATGGAACTCAAGAGCCATTCTCGCCATTCTGGCGTTCATTCTTATGCCTGAAGCGAGAAAGAATTTGGAGAAGGTTTGCAGGTTCATTTCATATGAGTGGGCAGAACATTGGTTTAGTAGTCAAAAGTACAATGACAATGACTTCAAGAATTTATCTGATGTATTGAAGCCTTACAAAAAGGCATTGCAGTCATTCAAAAATCACTGGAAGAAAGAGCCATCCGTCATCGACATACCACGAAGTAATCAGATAGCTGAACGTGCAATCAAGGTGATGCAAGACCTGTATGCTTCCTGCAGAAAGAAAGACAAACTGCAACTTCGATTCATTCTAAGTAATAAGCGCTAGACTCTTTATGAGACGTGAGCATCATGTGACCCATGTACTAAACACAGTAGGCCTATAGACACAGACAGTTATGTATATTGTTGTACTAGACGCTTTGATACTGTTAATTTTGTAATACTTGTATAATTATATATCACATAATGTTTTTTGTTATATCACAGTACATGTTGCATAAATAAATAAAATAACAACAGGAGTATGACTCTTACAACATCTTCAGCCTTTAATATTCATTTACTGTACAAAAGTGTACCTATTGAAAATTCGATTTTTTGGTTTTGGGGTGACCTTTTTTCAAAATATGTCAAAATGAAACATCTATTCGTTCTTTTTACATAAAAGTTCATTGAATTACGATACAGGCCTAGTAGGTTGCAAAAAAGTCATATCCCTAATGTATATATATTTGTATATATATATATATAAGTTATATACATACAATACATACTACTTTTGCTTATATCTTTATTCAAACTTATTTCTATTGTGCTTTCCAATCAAACTTAGGCATTTTTTCCCGAGAAGTTTGTTACAAATTTATGACGCTTCTCATAGCCATATCTAATTTCTGTTGGCTTTGTGGATATTCCAACAGCTCTTTCCAAATTTTGAGTATGGCAAGGATATATTGGAATAATGGACTGTCATTGGCTTTCAAAATATCTTCATTTAAAAAGATAGCTAGTAAAGGTGGTGAATTAACTTCCTCAAATTCCCAATTTACCAATTCACTGTTATCATTGGCTCCAAGATTTAGTATTGCAGCAAGTTTTAAATGACTATTGAGTTCGTTTGTATTTCTGGACTTGAGTATTCTTTGTATGACTGCAGTTCAAATTTCTTTTCTTTCATCATTTACCATTGCCAATAATAAATTCTCAGTGTTGGTTGGCAAAATATGAATTTTGTTTCAAAACTTACTCCATTACCTCCTTGTATTTTACATCAATAACTACATTTTTTATTAATTGTGCAAGATGCCATAAATTTTGAGCGCCATCTATTGCCAAACAATATGATTTAATATGAAACCATCTTGCATAATAATTGTAACCAAATCAGCTATTAGCATTGCATAATAATTGTAACCAAGGCAACTAGTCTTTTGTTGGCATACTGAAGAAAAATATAATCATAGAACACGGTTTGCTTTTGTGTGCCGACAAGCATGATGAATTTTTCCAAAAGAGCTTTTAAATATTTTATTTGAAACCCCCCTGATTGAATAGATGAACAGATATTGTAAAATTTTTTTTGATCTGAGCTTAATGTCCTGACGATGTTTTCAGCAAGTATATGAAAAGCACATTTTATTTTTTTGAAAGGAACTACTGCTAAATTATGTAGGTCTTCTGTTATTTTTTTACCAATATCTCCTTTAAATGATGCTGGGCCAGAAGTTTTTTCATTCAATTAGTCAATTAGTTCCAGCACATTTAAACTGAAGTTCATTTAATGAAGTTGACAAATGAGGCTCTGGATTAGTCTATCAAGTTCTGTTTCTATTAGTTTTATCACTCCTTCAATCTTACCAGTGTTTACTACAGTTGCATTACATAAGATAGTATTTAAAGAACCACTACTGCCAGTTTCAAATATTAAATGAATATTAAATGTTAGATTATCTATAAAGCTGCTGCTTGGTTCTCCAAGTATTCTCCAAGTAAGTTCTTTCTTAACTGTTTCTATTAGTTGTTATTGTACTGTCTTTTCTTCCATCAAAACAAATACATTGTAATTTCAAGTTTTCACAACACCAAGTTATTTTTTTCCTACTTTTTTACTTTCAAGCATATTTTATTCATTTAGTATTTCCATGTCTTTTAGAGCAGCATTAACAATAGCAACAGTTGCTCTGCAACTGATACAATAATGATTGGCCACAATAGCTACAATAGACATTTAGTCTAACAAATACATTTCAATTTTTCATTAGCACTTTATAAGTAAATCTGCATTTTTCTCTATCTACTCCAGCATCATAACAATTGCATCATATCAATTCATTATCAATTGCATCATACCAATTCAATCCTGCATCATAACAATTGTCTAGAAATTTTATTTAAATTGGATGCTTTTTGCATTATTCTGCATTGTTTTGAGAAAATTCCTTGTGTTTCGATTGGAAAACTAAATTTATGCCACACATTTTCAGTTTCTGTAGTAACTAATCATTAAAATTCATGAGTAGAACACGACCTTTTGCCTTTAGCATCTTCATTTCTGTGTACATGAAAGCAATATTTTACAACATCTCTCTTAGTAGGTATAAATGCTGTTAGAAATTTAGAACCTTGTCCAAATGTTAAGTTGTCAGTATTACTGCAAGTATAAAATGCTGCTATATATGATTCAGTTTTTATTTATTACAGAACGGTGGCTAGGCTTCCCCACCCCACCTACCTTATGGGGAGGGTGGGGAGGGGGGGTAATCACTGATTAATTATATACTACTTTTAATTACTAAGAAATAAAATGTATACATTTGTTCTATAAAATATATAACAGTATAGAAAATAATAAAAATTTAATAAAATTTATTAAACTCTACTGCTACTTGTTCAAATTGTCATAAATTAACATAAATTTTATTATAGAAAAGTAATATTGTTCAAATTAATACAGGACATTTAATCCTCTATTAAAGTTATAAAAATAAAATAATATATAACTAAAAACTTAAAAATTAGTGTTACATGAATTAAAATTGTTAAGAGATTTAAATAAATTTTTTTTTTCTTTATACAAAAATTGTGGTGAATGGTGCAACCCCTAGGGGTGTATATAAATTTTTTTATATAGTGTATATAATTTATTATACCAATTCATAAACACCACATAGTGCTGCTTGTCTAAATTTAAAAAAAAGTATAGTTATAACCCGCCCTAATATGTACGTATGTTTTAAAAAATGTCTTTAAAATTTTTTTTGTTAATTATTTAATTGTTTTGTTAAGTTGAATAAGAAAAAACATCTAAAAAAGAAAAAAATTTTCTCTACAATTAAAAAAAAATTCTAAAAAAGAAATATTAGAAAGAAAAATTTTTTCTCTACAATAAGAAAAAATGTCTAAAAAATAAATAGTGTCTATAATAAGAAAAAACATCAACTGAGATTTATATTCATAAATATTTTTAATTATTTTTATTGAAGCTTTATTTTTAGACATTTTTATCATAAATACTTGGTCATTTTACATGAAATAACACATTTTAACAAACACAAAAGCCATTTTAACACACATGAAATAACACAAAGTATTTTGTATACTCATGATTTAATTCATATATATTTTGCTTGTAGGTGTTCATTGTACACATGGATTTAACCGAACTGGCTTTCTAATTGTTTCATATTTGTATGAAGCAGAAGGTTGGAGGTATGTGAAGCTTAGATAATTTTAAAATCTTCTTTAATATTAAATTATAAATTTTAATTTGGATCTTGAATAAATATCCTTATGTCTCCTACATAATCTCCTTGATTTAGGCAGTAAAGGAATCTTTTATTCTTTCTCCTCTATAGTGCTGGAAATAATGGCTGATCAACAATCAATGATCGTCTAATTTTGGAAGAATTATATTTTGATCTGCCATTATTGATTCTTATAAAATTATGTTTTGATCTACCATTATTGATCCTTATAAAATTACTAGGCTTAATAATTTAAAATATTCTTTAAATTAAAAATGATTAAGTTATTAACTACTTGATTATTGGATTATACAGAGTTTTGAGACCATAACAATTTTTTGTTCAAGGTATAAAAAAAGCGCAAAAATTGTTATGTGAAAACAAATATACTAAATGATAAAAAATACCGATTGATTTGGATTATGAGCTATTATGTCAACAAAATAGGGAGAGGGGGTCTGAAAATTTTTGACGATTGTTGACAAAGGGGAAGGGAGAAGTCAAGTTGGCATCAACAACTTTACTTTTTTAAATAAATTTTGGGTGGGAAAGGGGGGCAAATTAAATTAGAAAAAATCAAAAACAAAATAAAAACTGCTTATTTGAAATATTTGACATTTCTATTGGATCTGTGTTTAATTGATCAAATAATTCCAGTTTGGCCAACGATAGCATAATGTCGTTATTTAATTGATTTCTGCTTGTTAATATTAGAATAGAGCAGTTTGGGATCCAAATCATATTTTGCAGCTAAATTAACTCTTTAGAAGTTTTAAGTAGAGGGAATTGCAACAAAATGCTTTATTGATTGATTTAAGGTTGATTTAAGAAATAGTTTGACAGATTGTGAAGCAGAATAAATGACAAGTAAATGCTGAAAGTTTACTTGTCATTTATTCAGTAAATTTAATAATTTCACGGTTGAAATATCCGTTGGTTTTTTTTTTTTTGAATGGTTGAATGGTCAACAAGCACAAGTTCATTCATAACTACATGTTAATGATTTTACAATATGTGATAGCACTCTTCAACTTTTCTATCACTAAAAAGAGTTTTCCAATTTTGTCTGAGAAAGTAGGAGTTTAAACCATTGAAATCTGCTTGGTGTAATTGGTTCTTACCAGCATTCTGATCTTATCAACATTGTCAGTAAGTTTTAAATCCCATGTTGTTGTCGAGTGAAGTTTACCTTTCAAAGTGTGATCAAGTGGGGGTTGTATTGAATTGTTGGTGAGACTATTTGGGTTGTCAGTAAAAACTAGATCATGGAAATTATTACCAAAAGATGGTTCATGGACAAGTTGAGTTAGCAATCTAGAATTCACTACGTGAAGAAAGTCTAAGCTTTCTTTAGCAGAGGTTCTACAAATTCCAGTAGAGTTTGACCAAGTGATGTAGTAGTTGAAATCACCAACTAATATAAAATGAATTTGCCTTGATCAAAAAGCGAAGACACTTCTTTGATTGATCTATTTATTTTATTATTGGTAGCTACATTTGATGATGGAGACCTGTAAACACAACCAACAAGAATGTTATCCTTTCCAACATTGAGACCATAGATTTCTGATTTTAAATTATTTACATTTAGACTTGAGAAGTGCAGAAATGTGAACTTGTGAAAAAAATCAGACCATTAGGTGAAAGTTTAAAAATATGGAGCTGTTTCACACGCCTTGAGTATCATGAAATTCAAATTGCATTTCTCTAAAATCAGGTTTTCATTCTAAGTAATAAAAATACTCAAAGAGACCAATAGAATGGCTGACTACAATTCCCACTCCTGGGCATCACAATTTTTAAAGTTTCAATTTTTAAAACTTATTTTCAAAAGTTTTGGCATTTTAGTCTTATTAATTAAGAATAAGTTATGTCATAAAGTAACAAATTGTTTAAAAACAATGGTTTGCAAAATGGTTTAAAATCAGATGTAAAATACAAAGAAAATAACTCTAAACCAATTTTTTTTTTTGATCACTGACTCTTCTTAAAATCAGTAGAAATATAATAAAAGTGAAATCGATAGAAATAGCACTTTGATTTTATCTCGTCAAAGTTAAATGTAATAAATTTTTAGCAGTGTCATTTTAAACCTTATTTTATCTACATTGCATTATTTTTAGTTTACACTTTTAAGATTAACAAGATTGGCAGATGTATATTGAGCCTGCTGCAGAGGTGAAATTTAAATCATGGTAAAATCATAGAGGTGTTTAATGCTGGTGTTAGCATCTTTTGACTGAGATCGTAATATAAAAATGGCAAAAAGTTCTGTATTCAAAAACAAAGGGAGGTCTGAAAAGATGTAAAAATAGGAAGAATCAAAGCTGAAATCTTTCTGAAAGCAGTTTTTTGTTGATAAAGATCAGTCATTAGGTCTTTAATTATTTTTTACCAGACTACTGGTTAATTTTTGATATTCTAGGTCATAGTTTGAAAAAATACCTATGGATAAAGCTCCCTTCAACTTTTTGGATACAATCAATTCCAAAACTTTTAAAATCTTTCAAAGTTGCTAACAACTCATCAGAACTCAAAGCAAAATTGTAAATTTGTTGACCATAGTTAAGGAAATTTATTTCTCAAAACAAGAAATGTATTTCTTGTTTTTAAAAACAAGTTGTAGGGTAGGATATTTATTTCCTCAAATAAAAAATGTATTTCTTGTTTTAAGAAAAATATTTCCTAATAAAAAACTCAGTTTTGCTATGTTTACAGTAAAATTTATTCAAAAATGTGTAGAGCGTGTGATGAGCTTGGAGAAGCTTCAGAAGCTACTTCAAATAAAGAGTTCTTAAAAAACCATTCAAAAAGAAGAAGAGTGGATTCAAAGAGCTAGCTACGGCAACTACTTTCTTGCTTTTTTGTTATTGAATGGTTCTAATAATTTGAATTTTGATCTGATACCTAATTGCAAACTCTGAAAAAGAATCATTTTTTTCTATATTTTCTTGAGATATTTGTCTTAAGCTGAAAATTGATATGTATATAAATATTTATTATACATTTGCAGGATTTAAATGCTGATTTCAGAAGCAGATTTACTTCAGAAACAAGAGATCTGTGGCAGTAACATATGCAGCATTTTTTGGTGTTTGAGACTAACATGGAGCAAAATCCAAACATTTGTGTGTTTATACTTATGTCAAATAGTTTTACTTTTTAAAAAGTTGCAATGATTTGAGGCTGAGAACAGAAATTTTATACCCCAAATGTAATGTACCCCAAAATGTTTATACTTATTTCAAATAATGATGCTTTTTAAAGTTGCAATGATTGGAGGCTGGGAACAAAAAGCCCTAAAATATTATTTCCCTGTACCAAATGTGAGAGCAACAAGTTGATGAAATAATATTTTTGCTATTCTTAACAAAATTTATATTCATGGATAAATTTTAAGTATTGTTTTACAATCTCAAAGCATTCAAAAATTATGACTATATAAAATTTTAACCCCCTCAAATAGAGGTTTTATACTTTATATGGTCATAATTTATGAATGCTGAGACATAATGCTATGAAACTTAAAATTTATCGATGAATATAATCTTAAATAAGAAAAGTAAAAAAATTTTTTTCACAAACTTGTTGCTCTCTTGTTTAATATACTCTCTTGTATAAACATACAAACATTTGTAGTTTGCACCATGTCTGTTATCTCAAACACCAAAGAATGCAGGATCTTTTACTGATCTCTTGTTTCTGAAGCAAATCTCCTTCAATCTGCTTTCAAGGCAACAAATCTGCTTTTAAGGCAACTATTTTAAATTTGGGTTTGTTTGATCCAAGGCTCCAGTAATAGTATTTTTATAAAAACATCATTTGATACCAAAATGAGTTAAAAATCATAAAATTTGTTGTATAACTGGAAAAAAGCTCAAAAATCAACTATAAATCACTTTTCATAGTGTTAATTTATTTATTGTTATCAGTGAAAGATAGGCACAACATATTTCTTAAAAAGATAAGCACAGTGTTTTTTTAGGTACAGGAACGCATTAAGAAAATATCGAAAATAAATCAACTATATTTGACATCAGAATCTATTTGCGCCAATGCTTAAAAATTGTTCTAAGTTTATTCAAAAATCATAAAATGCGTAACTTCGAACAATTGGCACGAATACTTCTATCAAGAAAAAAGAAAAAAAATTTCATATAATTATGACCTCTACAACCTCTGGAATCAGGGTCGGCATTCGGCAATGCTGATCTGACTGCCGACCTAAAAGTGTTTGAGGTCGGCAAAAAATTGCCAAGCTCATTTGGATGTTTTATGGCAAGACCTATGTATCAAATTTTTTTTGCCGACCTGATGCAGACCTCTAAAAGATTGAGGTCAGCAAATTATTGCTGACCTCAATTTTCCTAATTCCGAAGGTTGCCTCTGCGCCATTAGCCACTCCGCATTAAAAAAAAAAGTTATGGGATTGGCTAAAATACACCTTAAAACAAAAAGTTAGATTAACGATTGCTGTTTCATAATTCTTCTGCAGCATTTGCTGCAATTTTCAACTAAAAATTTTTGATGGCATCAAAAAAATTTTAACTGAAAATGAAATCAAATAAAAAATAAATAGGTTTCTGTTCTACCTATTGTCAAAATACTATTTACTTTGCTGTTTTTAATGCAAAAGTTGAATGCCTTTTTAGAGTAAAAATAAATGTTGAATGCTTTTTAGAGTAAAAACGGGCTCATGAAACTCTCTGAATATTTACATAATTTAATTTAAGTTTGTTTTGAAGGAGAAAATGTAAAATTATTTGACTTGAGTCCTGCTATAGAATTATGGGCAAGTGAAGACCCCCACATGTATATATATATATAAATGTTTAGCAAAAATTTTTAAAGTTCAAGGTAAAAAAAAATGAGTAAAATATATTTAAAAACTAAGATGAGTAAAATATATTTATTATTTAAATTTTAATAAATATTTTAAATTTTTCTCTAACACACACGCACACACACATGTGGAAATATAAGAAAATCAAAATAAGAAAATATATATTAAAAAATGAGAAAGTAAAATGAAAAATTAAAAAAAACCCTTTAGTTGTATATTAGTTTCTTTTAATTTCATAATTTCTTATTTATATTTTCTTACTTTGTTTTTCTTGTTTTAATTTCTATTCCTGCATTTTGAGGTTTATATTTCTGCATAATTTAGTTTACATTTCTGCATAATTTGATTTACATTTCTGCGTATATTAGTTTATATTTTAGCATAATTATGTTTATATTTCTGCGTAAATTAGTTTATATTTTTGCATAATTTAATTTATATTTCTCTTTAAATAGTTTAAAGAGTATTGAAAAGAGTTCTAGAAAAAAGCCAATTATCACAAAATGTAAATATGTTTGTTGTAGGTGTTTTATGTTCTTGATTTTCAATTTAATTAGTGTGAGGACCACAAGCATTAGAAGAATTTTAAAGAGAAGTAATTTTACCTGATGGATAAAGAGGAAAGGCTCAATCAATTTCATCAGAAACAACATCGGAAAGAGTGAAGTCTTAAGAAGGTGATCAATAAAGAATAAAGAAAAAGGTGATCAAGTGAAGAATTGCTAAAAAAAAGCCCATAAAAAAATGATTATAAGATTCAAACAAAAATTTGAAACAAATATGCAAATTATTATGTAAATATATGAGCATGCTAAGCATGTGACTATTTGAGTCTTTGCAAATAAACAAATAAAAGACATCAATGCTGAGATTTGAAGATGAAACAGCCTAATTCAAATTAGTCTCACAAAGAAGTGCTAAATTTTGCAAGAATTAAGGTTCAACAGATAAAGTTATTTCGAAGACCACCAATATTAGTAAAAGATTGAAACAATTAGGCGGTGGTGATGTTATTTTTATCTTTAAATTTCTTAGGTACTTTAATCTTGTTTTTCTTTAGGCACTTGTTAATCTTGTTCAGGTACTTTAATCTTGTTTTAAGTTATTATAAAACTTAAGTTATTAGAGACTCAATCATAGATAGCACATGACACCCCAAATCATGATCATATGAAACTCCAAGAGTAATGAGCTATGCAGTTACCTCAGTCCTGCTACTTAACTTAACACCATAAAAACAATTAACTTAACACCATAACAAACGGCTCTATGTAGCCTCAAAAATGCACACCAAAAGCACTAACAATCACTTGCAACAGAGTACTGTTAATACTCCAATTATATACAGCTGTTGATGGAGTCAGTTTCTTTGAGACCTACCACAGAATTCAGAAAAAACAACCAGGCTCAGATTCATTAAAGTGAGTTTTCGAGCTGTTCCCTCATTAGAAAATAAAAAAAAAATTGCGTTGGCAATGGGCACAAGGAGGCACAAACAAAAAAACCATGAATAGATCAATAATATCCAGCGTTAATCATCCTATGCAGAAAACAGTGTAACACAAGCATACATCTATACCAGCCTATTAGATAAAGAAGGTGTCAACAGAATAATTTTGCTTACTATCTGATGTAATTCACAAGTTCATAATATGACTAAATATAATTCACAAACAAAAGCATAATACCTTAAATTAACAATTATTCTTTATATATTTACAATTCCAAAAAGTAAAAATGTCATTTGCCTACATTTACTTTTTTATTAATTTTTTTTTCTTTCTAGCTTAGATGCTGCATTAGATTTATTTTCAAAGGTAATTTTTAATTTTTTAATTTTAATTTCTTTTTCAAAGTTTACTTTTTTTTAATTTGTTCTAGTAAGTTTACTTTTTTTTTAATTTGTTCTTTAAAGTTAACCTTTTTTTAATTTGCTCTTTAAAGTTTATCTTTTTAAATTTGCTCTTCAAAGTTTACCTTTTTTTAATTTGTTCTTCAAAGTTTACCTTTTTTTAATTTGCTTTTCAAGTTTAAAAAATAAAAAAAAACATTTTAATTATTTTGTGTTTTACTAGTGTCGCCCTCCTGGTATCTACAAAGGAGAGTATATTCAAGAACTATACAAACGGTTTGGTACTGAAGAGCAAAACCCTCCTCCACCTCCTGCATTGCCTGATTGGTGCTTCGATGAAGATGAAGAGGCTAGTGGTGATGAAGATCATGATAATTCATCATTAGAGAGAGCTGCTAAAAGAAAAAGAAGACCCTACAATGATGTTTGTTTTTAGTTATTTTACACCATTGTTTGTTTTATTATTATTATTTTTTTCTGAAGTTTATTTATTACAACCAACCTTTTTTTTGTTGTTTTGCAAGCCTTATATGACCAACCATATAATATTTTGCCACGGCTCCGTTTTTCAAGTTAGAGCGTTTAAAAAAATGTAAAAATGTAAAATTAAAAACAAACAAACTGGAAAGTGAAATAAAATCTAAAAAATAAAAAAACTAAAAAAAAGAAACTAAATTAAAAAAAAATAAAAATCTTAACAAATGATAAAATGAATAAAAAAATAAACCAGAAAAAATTAGTATGTTTTTAATTTTAGTTTAAAAGAGTTTCACTACGAAGAGTTTAGAAAAAATCAAAGTTTCAAAGTTACTTTATCCAAGTTTAATTACTTCGAAACTTAACGATTTAAAAATGTGAAATTTTGATATTTTTTAATGTCTATGTAAAGTAATTGATAAGTGATATTTTCTAATGTTTAAGTAAATAAAACCTAAAAAAAAAAAATTTGTTAGGAGGATTTGAACCCTCGACCAATCCAGATATAACATTCGTGCTTTATAAATGACACAATTAATTAACATTTGAGCTACATCAATGCAGCGATGAAAATAAAATTAAAATTTCAAAATTTGCTTCAAAATTAAAAAGCAAATTAGTTTTATGCTTTTATTTTCTCTGATTTATCCTTTATTTATTTTATTCTTTGTTAAGTTTGTTTTTCTTTTCAGTTCATGGTTTGTTTATTTTTTAATTTTCTAATTAAATTAGTTTTCAGTGCATTTTTTAAAACACGGAAATTATCAGTATATGCAAAAAACCGTGGCCATGTTGTCAAAAAAAAATAATTTATGCGTGGTTGTATAAGGGTGCGACTGCATGCGTCTCCTGAAAAGGCTTGTTATATATATTTGCTAAAGTTAACTTTGTTAAAGTATTTATGTTGCCAAAGTATTTTATATAGAAACTAAAATTTAAGTTTTGCACCAGCACAAGCATTTATACACTAAGAGGTCAAACCAAAAATTCAATGTATACTCCTTTGAAATTTGCTAGTTTTTTTTCAAAAGTGAGCTAGGGCACATTAAAAAAATAAAATTAGGAATAATATTTGAAAAAATAAATTAAATTTGAATTATTAGAAAAATATAACTGACGTTTTACAAATTTTCTAAAATTTTTAAAAAGTTTAAGAAAACTAATTTACATTTTTTTAATAAAGTTTATTTAAAATATTGCTGTTAATTTAATTTGATGCCGAAAATGATTTTTACCCCTTCAGCCAGAGTTTTTAGATAAAACAGTAGAATTTTTACCCCTTCAATCAGAGTTTTCAGATAAAACAATAGAAAGTTACCCCTTCAATCAGAGTTTTTAGATAAAACAGTTTGAAAATAACCCTATAGAGATTACTTGAGTTAATTCAATATTTTTTAATTTGGAGAATTAAAAGAAAAAAACATGCTAAAATGTTATATATATATGTTTTGATATAATGATGGAAGTTGCAACAGAGCAAAAATTTTTAGTTATAGGTTTTAAATTCACTAAAATAAATCTAAGTTATAAAATAAATAATTTAGTTTCTTTATATAAAATTGCTGCATTTTTTCAATTTAGAGAAATAACTATATAACTGTTTAGAGACAAAGTTCTTCAAGTTTTATTTGTCACAGAGTTCATTATTTATACACGAAAATTAATAAATTAATCAAAAGTATTAAAAAAAGTTGATTTCCTTCTGGACAAAACAAGTGCAACTTGACAAAATGTTGACCAAGCTGTATTTCGCTATCAATATTTTGTGGCGAATCCTTTGTTGTCGATCACAGCCCTGCATCTTCGAGGCATAGATTTGATCAGGTAATCAATGCAACTTTGTGGAATCACTGCCCAGGTTTTTTTGTATTTGTTCAAACAGTTGATCCTTATTACGAACACCTTCACGATTAGTTCTGCGGTTGACAATCTCCCACAAGTTCTCGATAGGATTAAGATCCGAAGATTGAGGCGGCCAATCCATCACTGATAGGTGGTTGTCTTGAAATACTGCTTGACTACTTTTGCAGTGTGTTTCGGATCGTTGTCTTGCTGAAAAACCCATTTTATTGGCATATTCCATTCAGCATGAGGTAACATAACATCTTTCAGGATATTTTTATACATGAAACGGTCCATTATTCCATCTTTTCGATGTATTGGACTCCACAATACATTGCCTCCACCATGCTTCACGGTCTTATGGCAGTAACGTAAATCGAGGCGTTTTCCGGCCGGTGTACGTACATGACAAATGCCATCGCTCCCAATGATGTTGAACTTCGATTCATCACTGAACAGGACAGTTCGTCCTTTCTAAACATTCCAGTCAATATGAGATGTAGCAAACAGGAGTCTTTTCTTCTGGTTTTTTAGTGAAATCAGCGGTTTCTTTGCAGGGCGTCGAGAAAACAATCCGGCTTCAACAGCACGTTGTCTGATTGTTCGGTCTGATACAGGCAGCTCTAATTGCTTTTGTATCTCGACTGATGATATCCAGGGATCCTTTTGGACGGATCTGACGATCATAGAATCCTCTCTAGAAGTGGAGGAACGCGGTCTTCCACCTTTGTTATCTACTGCCAACTTCCTCGTAGAACGATATTTGGAACATAGTCTTGATACTGTCCATTTTTTCACGCGATATTTATCGCAAATACTTTTTCGTGACATTCCACTTACGTAATCGCCAAAAATTTTCTTTCTTAGTTCCAATTCAAAACTGTCGGGAGCCATTTTTGCACTTGAAGTCATAAAAATAATAAAAATGAATAATCACGCTTCTCAAAGCTTACATTTATTACAAAGCTTACACTTATTCTCAAAGCTTACATTTATACACAGAGCATTATTGTATCATCACAAGGTAAATGTAACCGTGTTACATTTACCTTGTGATGATGCAATAATGCTCTGTGGAACACAACGTCTTGGTTAGATGTGGACTGTATTGATGTAATGAAACACTTGTTGTATTTCACTTCTTCTATTGATGTTCTTCGATAAAATACTTTGATAAAACTCACTTCGATAAACTGTCTTTATAATACTAACTGATTGACTTCCATATACTGACTGAATTACATGTCGATTTATATGTCTCTTATATAGTCAAATGAACCTGTGTGAACCTGTTCTGGAAGATTCTAGATGCTTCTTTTCGATGCTTCTGGAAGCTTCTGGATGCGTCTGGATGCTTCTGAATGTTTCTGGATACTTCTGGATGCTACTGGATGCTTCCAGATGCTTCTTCTGGAAGCTTCTGCATGCTTCCGGAAACTTCTGGATACTTCCTTTAATTAATTAAAAACTTCCGTGATGTTGACACGGACCAGACTTAAGAAAATGAAACAAACCAAAAAAGTTGCACTTGTTTTGTCCGCTGCAAAATGGCACTTGTCAACGAAATTCTGCCTGTGTGCTGTCACCTGTCAGCTGATTGCTCATGTCATGGCATGCTATGACTCCATACTCCTGAACTGTTTGCTGTGGTAGTATAGTTCGTTTCGTTTTTAAGACATGTAAAATTAGGAAGACTTTTTAGCATTGTTCGATGTTGGTTGCAAATGTTTTGTCCAATACTGTATATATTATTTTGAGACAGTGTCTCAAAAAATTATCTGACTAAACAAGTTTTTCCCAAAAAAAAAATGTTTACGCTCTAAATTATACTAAAAACAATGAACAGCGATACTTACTTTTTTCTGTCATTTTAATTCTATTGGGAATAGTATGTTATTTAGCGTTCATATTTTTTGATTCATGCTTCATTTGGTTTATTATTTGTCCTAAAAGAAACTTAGTATCAAATAAATAAAAAAAAATTATCCGACCAAGCGATATTTAGGTAAGTTTAATTAATTTTATGTGAAATTTGTTGAAATATTTTAGCAAATTTTTATACAATTAATGAAATTGCATAACAAAAAACTGTTTTTTGTAGTAAAAAAAAAGTTTTGTATAAAAAAAGGTTTCATGTTTTTTGTTTCTCAGAGAAATTTAGCTGTCGATCTAGTCAATCAGGTTAAAACCTATCGTCAGGTGCAGCAAGAGACTGAAATTCCTCATAATACAGTATCCGACATAATGAAGAAGTATAATTTGATCGGAACAACAGCCACAAAAGAAGGGTAGGGTCGCAAAAAAAAGACTTCTAAGAGTTTTGATAGAAACTTAATTATACAAGTCAAGAAAAATCGCTTCATTTCTGCTCGAAAACTGGCTGAGCAAGCTGAAGAGAATTATGGAATCAAATTATCCCATTAGACAATCAGAAATCGTATCCGAAACCAGGGATTTCAAGGACAACTTGTGCGTTATAAACCATATTTGAGTAAGAAACACATGAAAAGAAGATAAGAGTTTGCTCAGAATTTCAAAAACATGCCGTTAAGTTTCTGGAAAAAGATCCTGTGGTGCGACGAATTGAAATTCAACTTAAAGTCATCTGATAGAGCCCAAAAAGTTTGGAGAAAAGCTGGAGAAGCCGACAAATTAAGCTGCGTAAGAGGAACTGTCAAGTATGGTGGTGGTAACGTGATGGTATAAAGTTCAATGGCTTGGAAGGGTGTTGGAAAACTCCAATTTATTGATACTATAATGGATCAGGTGCAATACAGAAACTTATTAAAGCAAAATTTGAAGTCATCTGCTCGAAAACTTCGGCTAGGATCTGATTTTGCATTTCAGCTAGATAACGATCCCAAGCATAGTGTCACTAAAACCAAGTAGTGGTTTGCTGAAAATAATGTTGAGGTCTTGGAATGGCCCGCACAATCACCGGACCTTAATCCCATTGAACATTTGTGGGAAATTTGAGACCGAAAAATTGGAGATCGGTCATTTTCCTCAAAGTGGCAATTGAAGAAGCTTGGGAAAAGATTCAACCAGAAGAAACAAAATCTTAAGTTAAATCAATGCCTAGAAGTCTAGAAGTTGTAATCCAACCAAAGGGAGGCCCAACAAAGTATTAAAATAATTGTTTTGTTATATAATAATTTATCATGAAAAAAATAATGAGTTTACCAAAAAAGTCTAAATTTACAAAAATACAGCACTTTTTGGCCTGTATATAAATATATATATATATATATATATATATATATATATATATATATATATATATATATATATATATATATATATATATATATATAAATATATATACAGGCCTCAGCGGGAAGTGAGAGCCTTCGCTCTCGCTCACACTCACCTAAAATGGTTTATGGGGGCAATTTATGGCTCTTGAAAAAAAATTTTTCTCTCAAATCATTGTAACTATAATAAAAAACACATTATTTTTAGTAATTCTTAAAATGTTTTATATTTTCTATTAGAATATAAAACCTTTCTAATAGGTTTAATATTCTAGTAGAAAAGGTTTTATATTCTAATAGAAAATATAAAAAGTTTTATATTTTCTATTAGAATATAAAACCTTTTTTATATGCAGTTAAAACTACGCTTGTATAAAGAACTTTTTCATGCTGAAATAAATGATATTTGTTATGTATATATTTTTGTAATAATAACATAACTAACATAAGCTTGACATGGCGTGACAAATCTACAAATGTGCAATCTTTTGTTAAAAAAATAGACAGCAAAATGAATGTCATGTTTCTATGTTTTTCCCAATGCTTTTATTAACTTCTGGTCTCTGTCTGTTAATCTTTCTGCAACATTAAATCTTGCAATCAATTTTTGAGTCGCTTTCTGAAGATAGATTTTCTTTAAATTTTGCATACATACTCTCGCTTGATAACAATACAATATTCAATAATTAGTTTTGCAATAAGTCAATTTAGGTAATTTAAATTAAAATTATTTTTATATGGGAAGAAGAATAGTATTTATATGTGATTAGCAAAATTTCATAAAAAATAAATTTAACTGCAAAAATAAATTGCTCATTAAAATAAAATGGTAATATCAGAAAAAATTAGGCAATGAGTGAAAAAATTAGGCAATAAGTTGATTGCAAAATTTGTGTTTTAATAATATATAAAAGAAGTGGGTTTTAAAAATTTGTTTTTAATTTTACTTGTTGCATATGCAAATGTTAGTGTTAGCTTAAAATTTTTAAAAACACACCCATCACTTCAGCAATTTTTTTTCTGAAAAATTATGCAATTGATATTTTTTTATTTATAAAAAAAAAACAAATTTATAATTCGTTACTAAAATTCAAAACACATTTTAAAGACTTTAAAAGAAACCATGCTAAAACATGATTATTTCTTTCAATAGCGTTACTATTAAGTAAAACAACTAAGTATGCTATCAAAGAAAGTAACTATGTTTTAGCATGCTTTTTGCATGGTTTCACAAAAGCATGCAAAACTTTACTTAAAACGAATGTGTTTGCAATTACTTTCAAAGAAACCATGCTTAAACGTTACAGATGCTTTTTTCTATAGCGTGTTTTATTTTTTATTTTTTAATTTTTCTTAAAGTAATGTTTATTTGCATATTAAAAACACTTGAAATGTTTGAAAAGAATTTTTAAGTTTTGTTGAAATATATACAAATTAATGGAATATATATAAATAATATGTTTATTATAGTTTTTAGTTTTTTTTTGTGCGTTTAACAACGACAATAATATTTTTATTAACTTATTATTAAATACTTAACGCGCACTTTGTAAATGCGTAAAATATTGTTTTGAAGAAATAAAAATTAGTTAAATTCAATAAGCATCATTGATGTATCTAATAACTTATTAACTAGAATAAAAAATTATTTGAAAATAAAACTCCCTTATGACATATCAATTAAATTAGACGTTTGTCATTAAATAAAGATGTGAATGCCAATGTTCATTAAATAAAAACAATTTGTTGCGCCCTGGGCTTGTAACAAGTATAAAACCAAAATTTTGTATTTAATAAGGAATTTTTTAAATAAATAAACAGATAGCTCGCGCAAAAACTAAAAGTTCTCCTAAGAAGCTGTTTAGTAGAGCAGCTCACATGGCTTGCCATGTTTGTTTTAGGAGAGCTTTTCGCTGCTCTCGCACTCATTTATTCTTGCTGAGGCCTGTATATATATATATATATATATATATGTATATATATGTGCAAGCTATTCATTGTTACAAATAACAATAGCAAAACAGTAGAGAACAGCTGTGAACTATTTTTACTTTGAGAATATTTTTACTTGATTTTGTGTCAAAATAACGATAGTCTCACCTAACCAATTTAAAAAAAAAGATATTCCCGTTATAATCTTTATTGGCTAATGAGTTTGAAATTAACCAAGACTCAAGCGAAATTTTTACATGGAAAAAAAAATCACAGAAAAATATCAAAACAAAATTGTAAGTGAGACAAAAAAAGTTTAGATTTCTGACAAAAATGAGAAATTTAAATTCTTAAAAGAATAGTGAAAACTAAGTGTAGGGAATAGAGACCACAAGTAATCTATAGTTCAATCTATAAATGATTTACAGTTTTATCTCCAAGATGTAGAAAATTGGTTTCTCTTTACAATATTCATTTTTCCAAACTACATATCAATTTTTAAAAAAATGTGATTTTTGACGTCTAAGTTTTATTAATATTAATTTCTTATTAAAAAGCACTCACATATCAAATATATTACTTGCCGCGCCTCAGATCTATAATAATGTGTTAAATGTCCATATATGTCCTTGTTTAGATTAAGGCAAAAATCACAAAGGTTCTAAAATTTTAAAAGATGGCAGAAAGCAAAAAACATCAAAGTAAACAGAAATCTGTGGTCAATTTCTTTCAAAGTAATTGTTATAAACTTATATTGAGTAAAAAAAATCTTAGCAAGCGTTAATACTTTTGTATTTCTCTCTTTCTCTTTCTGCAACATAATTGGTCGTATGATTTAGTTAGTAAAATAATATATTTATTCAAAGAAGAAATTTAACTATTGATTAAAAGTTTACCTATAATTATTTCTAACCAGAATGTGACATGAGTTTGAGAAACAAACCTGTTCTTGTGTCTGATCTTAAGTCTAATGATGTTATTGGGAATGATACTTCCTGCGAAACGGTTGCTCAACGGCACAAGAACTTAAGTAGTAGTTAAGATGAAACAGGTATAGATATTACTAAATTACTAGATCAATAATTAAAAAACAAAATATATTTTTCTATGAAACAATAATTCCATTGCAAATAAAGAAAAATATTAATTAATTATCACCTTTTCAATAAAAATATTAACCATATTTTTCTATTTTTTAGTTATTAGTTCAGAAAAATGCAAGAAGAATGACACACAACCAATTAAGATTAATGATACAAATGTAATTACAGATCTTGACATGCACGAGAAATCAATTTTCCATAAAGAATGTTTTGAAAAAAAATCTTTTTCTTAATCAAAAACCGGTCAGTTCTCTTCTTCTTCATGGAAAAATGCAACAGCCGGAGAAAAACAGAATCTGTTTAAAGAAATAGACTCTCTAAGATATCTAGCAGTACAGGGCTTGGCTATCTGAGGACATAATAAATTAGAAGGTAATTTACGAAAGCTACTTGAACTTTTATCAAATAACTGCAAAGATAGTGTACTTGGCAAATGGTTTCTTGATGAAAAGTCAAAATCTTTCACATGACGTAATCAATGAGCTCATCAAAGAAATGTGTCTTAAATGTCGCAATGGTCTACTTGGCCTAATTTGAAGAGCTCTTTTATATGCTATTTTAGTTGATGAAACCAGAGATGTTTCTGGACTAGAACAGATAACTTTAACAGTTAGATGGGTGTCAGATCAATATGAAGTACATGGAGATTTTATAAGTATGTATGAAAGTGAAAAGACTGATGCTGAGACCATAACTAAAATTATAAAAGATATTTTAATTAGATGTAATTTTCCATCGAGTAGTCTTAGGGGACAAATGTATGGTGGTGCTTCTGTCCTGCAAGGTAAAATATCTGGTGTTGCTACTAAAATACTGCAAGACAACCCAAAAGCTTTATTTATTCACTGCTTAAACCACAATCTTAATCTAATACTTCAGGAGGTAGGCAGCATCTGCCTTATGGTTAGAAATGCACTTAATTTAGTACACGACATACATAATTTAATTAATTCATCTCCAAAATGGTTGGGCATATTTTAAAACATTCTATCTGCTTTTCTTGCAGAAAACATTGGCTCAAGACAGCAACTATATTTCCTACATGTTGGATAGTGTGTAATAAGTTAATAGAAGCTGTCTTTGAGAACTAGGCTGCAATATTTGATACAATAGAGGTAGTATTTGAAGGAGGATCAAGTGAGGCTGTCAAAAAAGCTCCATGTATACTTGTATACAAAAGCTCCATGTACCATGTATACAAAAAAACTCCATGTATACATAAGCAAGAGGTTCCGAGTTCGATCCCCACCATGTCCCTGGTAGTACCGCGCTCAACTTGTTTCTCTGCGCAGCGGCCTTGTTTGTCAAGGTTCGTGTTTCAGAGTTATAGAGTTGAGAGAGGGTTATAACCACTATTAAGTAGCCTCCTCATCTGTAG